>NW_015165929.1:105435-128093 GCF_001447785.1 Gekko japonicus
GGGCCTCTGGGGCGGGGGTTTCCCCGCCCCCCGGGGGGGACTTGGCAAGCCTATCCCTCCCCCATCCCCCATCAGCAGTTACTGCCCCCTCCCCCCCAAAAAAAGTTTCTGGCTAGGGGCCTGGCTCTACCCCTCAAATCTCCAGGAATTTCCTGACCTGGAGTTGGCAGCTCAGTCTCCTTCCCATCCAACAGTCAAGCTACCTTTGTCTGCCCCTCTGTCTTCAGCTTTCCTTCACCTCCCTCTCTGCAGCTTCTACCTAGGAAAACGATGGTCTTTCCCCACAGTGGGTTACCAAAGCAGCTTACATTATTCTCCTCTTCTCCTTTTGATCTGCACAACAACCCTGTGAGGTAGGTTAGGCTGAGAGTGTGTGACCGGCCCAAAATCACCCAGTGAGTTTCCACAGCAAGATGGGAATTCAAACCTGGGTCTTACAGACCCTTCTCTGAAACTCTAGCTGCTGCACCACACTGGCTTTCATAGGGTGGCTGCCGTTGAACAGTAGCAAGCAGCCAGGCCTAGCTGAGTCATGCAAGTCAGGGGGTATCAAGTCACCCAGAGGGTGCTGCCAGACTGAAGGTTGTCAGCCTCCAGGTGGGACCTGGAAATATCCCAGAGTGACAATTGAACTCCAGATAGCTGGACTCCATGGCATTAAACAATGCTGAGGCCTCTCCCCTCCCAAAGCCTGAACTAATCAGACTTCATCACAAAATCTCCAGGAATTTCCCAACCTGGAGCTGGCAACCTTAGTCACGCCTAACCCTAATGAGTCCTCCCTCAAAGGCCAAAATAGGCCTGGAAAGGGCCCTGTCCCCTCCCCTTACCTTTTTACTCACAAAAACCCTCCCTGGAATATTGTGTAGCCTAGCAACTGTCACTGAGAGAATCCTTTGCTTAAAGCTACAGGCCCTCCTTTTATGATTTTTGGATTTCTTAAACTCCCTAATGTATATAAAAGAGTTTACATTTTTCTGCAAACTGGGGCCCTTTTTAGGTTTGTAAAAGATCTCCCTTGCCCTGTCACAGCTCCAGTCACTGGATTTACGTACCCAAAGATGTGGCCAACTTCACTATTAAAATACAAAATCTACTTACACATCTCCGAGTCTATTTGTCTGTTAATCTATTTATTTAGCTGTATATTTAACTGTTTGTCTATCTGTCTTACCTATATATGTCTATATATCTAATTATCTATCTTATTTATCTCTCAGTATGACTTTCTATCTGTCTATTTAGCTATCTGTTTATCTGTCTGTCTATCCGTCTTATCTATTTAGCTATCTTTTTATTGATTTGTCTTCCTCTTCCAGTCTGGGAAGTTCTCCTGCAGTTCTCCGACGCCTCAGAGCCAACCACAGGGGCTGCAGTATGCTGAAGATGCAGCAGAGCATGAGCACATGAAAGCTGTCCTGCAGACATCCTCTCCGAGTGGGGAAAACACCACCCTGTTAGGAGTGCGCACTCGAAGCAGAGCTAACCGGGGTAAAGTTCAGCATATTTATTTTTTAATGTTGATATTACGCCATATTCTCAAACTGGCTTTTATAGCAGTAGAGATGAGTAGGATAATCATGAAAATCATCGCCACAAATCTTCATTCAGCTGAGGGACTCTGTTCCAGTTGCCCTGGCCTAGTGTGGTAGGCGAGGATACTGTACAGTGTCAGTTGGAACAGCTGAGCCATTCAAGTATTGCAGCAGTCCAAATGACGGCACCTCCATCACCAAACCATCTTCTGTCTCACAGCAGCTTTGTCCAGGAGAAGACTAGCCAGGTGAACAACATCTCGGTTCATCGGTCATGTGCCCAGCTTATTTTATTTATTTATTTATTTATTACTTCGATTTGATATACCGCCCTAACCCCCTTGGGGGTCTCTGGGCGGTTTACATGTGGGGTGCTAGTCACATTGAACCCTAACTAAGGCCACATTGATTCTATGGGTGGGGCTGCCTACCGGCACCCAGGTGGAGTCTGATGATGTCTCTTCGGCTCGGCTGTTCTTTTTCGGCTCCATTCCCGGCAGCTAGCTGTTCTTTTCCTGGGGCTTAGGCAGTCAGGCGGTCTGATACACAGGTGACGTCCTCCTCCGGTCTGGCTGCGTCCTTCAGGCTCCGCCGCGCCTTTGGATGACGTCGCTGTGCCTCCGCCTCTGCTGATGACAGCCACCTGCTGTTTCTGCCGCTGGCCACCAGGGATCACTCCTTTCCAGCTCTGCTGCTACTGCTTGCTGCCGCCTCGACGCCATGCCGCTATGCTGCTGCAGCCGAAGTCCTGCTGCAGCCGCCACCGCCGCCGTCGTTGTTGCCTTCCACGCACCTCCATTTATGGAGATTTCTGAATTTGTGCAGGCAGCTTTTCTGATTTCTTTCTTAACTTCGTTTTATGCCCCGCCTTCCTCCCAGCGGGGGGCCCAATGTGGCCCAAGTGGTTCTCCTCCTCTCCATTTTATCCTCCCAACAATCCTCTGAGGCAGGTCAGGGTTTTTCTCTATTGTTATTGGTGGTGGTTTCGTTAAATTTGTGCTTTATTTTTATTATGAACCGATGTGCCTTAAAATAGATATTAAACTGGCAGAAAAACAGGGTGCCAGTTTTTAAAATAAATCTCTTGCTTGTTAAGAATCACTGCGTTCAAGGGAGGCCCATTGCCAGTCAGTTGCCAGTCACTCAGCATACCTTATTCCCGGAGCAGAACAGTATTCCAGTTTGAGGTCTTCTCAACTTCTGTGCACTTTTACAAAGTGCAGAAAAGTCCCAGGGTTCATGGACCCAGAACCTGTTCTCTAGTGTTTCATAAATATTGATGACCTTAACCATTTGCCACTGTTCTTACCTGTTGTACCCAATAGAAACAAATATAGTTGGCAACATAATACAGAATATACAGTGGTGGAGAACTGAAATTTGTATTTCCCAGGCCGTGTTGGCTCATGGACTGCCGGCAATGATGACTCGCCTACTGCTACTGATGATGCAGCGGATGAAATCATGGATCGCATTGTCAAGTCTGCTACGCAAGTGCCAAGCCAGCGAGCAGTGCCTAGGGAAAGGAAGCGATCCAGAGCAAACAGGAAATCACGTAAGAAGAGCTATCCCTTTTGTGTGGGTACACATGGACCTCTGTGGGTTTGCACTTGCATTGTATTCAAAACAAATGTGCTAATGGCATGACCGTTTTTAAAAGCCATCATTAGTTTGCCCGGATTGTAAAAGTAGAATGGAAAGTTTTCATCAGAGAATAATATGCAACATACAGGACAAAGTTGGAGTTCAGGGGCACCTTCAATACCAACAAATACCCAGAATGAAGCTTTGTTGGTCTTAAAGGTGCCTGACTGGACTCACACTGTGTTCTGTTGCTTCAGACCCACACGGCTACACACCTGAATCGATCCAGTATAAAGATTTGTCGTCACATGAGCACTCCATTTACATCTTTAAACTTCATGCCTTGAACCTGTCCTTGTTGTGTCCAGCCACAAAATTCTGTGCACCTTGTCAAGCTAGTGCTGGCTGGTACAAAACCTAACAATCGGAACTCTTAAGGCATGGTACTTTATATTTAAGAGTTGAGCTAAAGGTAGTCCAATCTCACCAGGTCTCAGAAGCTAAGCAGTGTCTGGAGGCAACACCAGGGGAAGGTGTCAGCCTCCATGCCCTGTAGCTAGACCTCCAGAGGAATTGGTTGACCACTGTGCAAGATGGGATGCTGGACTAGATGGACCCTCACTGGTCTGACCCAGCAGGGCCCTTCTTATTGAACGTCAGTGTGGTGTCGTGGGTAAAAGCAGCGATCTCTAATCTGGAGAACTGAGTTTGGTTCTCCACTCTTCCTCCACGTGAAGTCTGCTGGGTGACCTTGGGTCACTCACCATTCTCTCAGAGCTCTCTCCACCCCACCTGCCTCACAGGGTGTGGGGAGAGGAAGGGACAGGAGATGGTAAGCCGCTCTGAGACTCCTTTAGGTAGTATAAAAACCAACTCTTCTTATGTCCCTAGGGCTTGTATTTGATCTTATATTCTTCCATCCTGGTGCTCTTATTGCTTTGTAGTGATGAGGGAGCCCTGTCTTGGGTGGCCCAGGCTGGCCCGATCTCATCAGGTCTCGGAAGCTCAGCACGGTCAGCCATGGCTAGTGTTTGGAGGGGGGGCCACCAGGGAAGTCCAGGGTCACTACCGAGAGGCAGGCAATGGCCGGCCACCTCTGTTCGTCTCTTGCCGGGAAACCCCTCTGGGGGTCAAGATAAGTCGGCTGTGACTCGACAGCCCTGTCCACCATCACTGAGGTCAGAAAGGCGGTTATCATTTCTGAAAGTCATTTGTAAAGTCGTGAAAGGTCACCTTTGCTGAGTCTTGTTAAACCTGGAGTTTCCGCACAGAAGGCCTGAGTGTGTGGGAATTGAGGAGAAAGACTCATTGGGCAAAGCCTATGACTCATGTGGCCGATTTCAAGGTGACATATAGGATTTAGGGATGACAATGATGCTCATGATGTTAATGAAGCAATAGCCAAGTATCCCTGTTAATGGGTTCAAACACGGACTCCCTGAAAGTGATTTCTGTGCCACCAGGCTAGCAAGTCCATAAAGAGTCCATAACGACTGAGATGGATTCAAAATAAAGAATGAAAATAGCCTTGTCATGCCCTCTTCCTCCGCTTTTTAAACATCTTCTGGAAATTAGATCTCAGAAGAGACAGCAACCACAAGTGAAGAATGACAGGTGGAGTGAGGGAACGTCCTCGGTGGTAACGCCGTTGGAGGATCAGCAGCGTTTTTGGCCAAGCAGCACTTGGTCCCCCTGAGCCAGCCTGTCCTTAAGGGCCCCTTCCCTTTCCTTGAGTATGCTAAGGAAGCACCTCCCACATGAGTCCCTTTCCTTGGGAAGGTCATGCAGGACAGACATGGGAACGCATGTGCACCTGAACACACATGACCACTGCCTGACCCTGAACCAGACCATCGGTCCACAAGGATCAGTATTGTCTGCTCCGGCTGGCCGTGGCTCTCCGTGTTCTCAGGCAGAGGTCTTTCACTGACTACCCATTTATTTATTTATTTATTTATTACATTTGTATCCCGCCCTCCCAGCCATGGCTGGCTCAGGTTGGCTTACAACAGCATAAAAACAACAATAAATAGTATAATAATCATAAAACCATATAACAATCACACCATTAAAAAGTGCTGAGATTGTAAACTGAGATGCCAGGGACTGAACCTGAGACTTGCGCATGCCGTGTAGATGCTCTGCCACTGAGCCACTGCCCCCCCCCCTTTGGATTTGGCTGGAGAGCACAAGCATTCCAGCAGCGCACGTGAGCTGGCAGTGGCCTGCTCTCTGCCTGGAGGCAGAATAGGGTTTTCAGCAGCATTAGTCGTGTATGTTTGAGTAGTCATAAGACTGTCTAATGTATACTTTGTCACACTGTTTATAGTTTCTGTTATTGTTTTATGTTGTATGTGAAAATGAAATAATAAAAAAAAGTTTCTGGCAACGAGAGTCCCCCGGCCTTGCCACGACTGCCAGCTTGCTTGCCCCCCACTTGCTTGCCCCCCCTGGCTTTTCGTCCTCCCCACGGTGCCAATTTTTCCAGGTGGCTCTGGCTTCTCCCACTTAACCCTTGTGTGTGCGGGGTGTATCTGTGAATATTTTGGCAGCTTGCCCTTGTTAAATATTCCGGCTATAAGCTGCCTTCCATTCTTCTCCCCTTCCCCATATTAAGACCCCCCCACGTGTTCTTCCTCTTTGCCAGGCCCCCTTCCTCCCAGAGGAATGGCCTGCAAGAACAAAATCAGATAGCAATAAAATGCTGTGCCTTATTCCACAGGGCTGGTTTTCATTTGCGTTTGGTGAACAATATCAACAAGGTTTAAGGTCTCAGTTAATGTTTAGACTGAGACTGCTTTCCATTGTAAATTATAATAAATCCTAGCTCTCTCACCAGCTTGATACTCAGAGTCTCAACGTAACCCTTAGAGTGGGCAAAAAGTTGGCTTCAAAATAGATGTATTTCTCACGTGTTTAGGGGTAGATGCTCAGAAGGTTTTATTGACCCAAAATGTCTGACCACATACGACCTCATCTGGAACGCTCCGTCCAGCATTGCTAGGGTGGCTGCAGTATAATGCATTAGTCTTTCTACAAGGCCGTTATTCACAAACTTCTACACATCCAAATGCATTTCATTTATTTGGTGGGTCTGACAACAGAGTGGGGTTTGAAGTATTTTATCATTTAGAAACCATGTCGATTTGATCAGGATTACATTACATTCTGGGATTTTGTAACGTTCGTAATGACAAGAACAAAGTTAGATTCCAGTGGCACCTTTAAGACCAACAAAGTTTTATCCATGCACTCTTCTTCAGATACATTGAAATAGAAGTTGCCAGTCCATACATATAGGTAGGGAGTGAGCAGCAAATTAGCATACAGCATAATGAAGGTGTTTAACAGAAAATCTTGTTACTGTCTGATGAAGGGAGCTTTGGCTCTCAAAGCATATCTTATCGGAGGGTGAAATCTGGTCTGGTTTGAGAGAAAGGTATTTGTCCTCCCTCTTAATAGGTCATGTGAATTTACCATCTCAAAAAATTGTTGTTCCTCATAGATGAGGATTGGAAACCAACCTTGTAGCTGTCGCTAAATATTTAGCTGCAGTGATTGCCTGTAAGAGGGTGGGATCTTGCTCTGTTCAAGACCTTTGAGTCAAAGAACTGTAAGATAAATAAATGTGTGACCGATGGTAAGCTGTCGCAGCCTTTCTGTGGCTGGCTCCACCTGCTGCGGCGGACATTTTGTGACTGCGCCCACCACACTGTGCCAGAACTCCAAAGGTGCCTGCAAGTTTAAAAAGGTTGGGGATCCCTGCCAAAGACTGTCCTCTACAGCACAGCGCCATCTCTCTGTCTGCTATACAAAGCCTTCATTCCATCCCGACAACATTCATCTCGGTAACTCATGTAAAATCAGGGAAGGAATGCTCGTGGTTGTCATTTTCTTGGCGTATATTGCTGTCTTGAGTCTTCCACCAGCATCACAGGGGTTTTTTCTCCCTCTTCTCTTTTCTCGCCGCAGTAAGGAGGACGCTAAAGAGCGGACTGACCCCAGAGGAAGCCAAAGCGCTGGGTCTGATGGGCACTTCGGAGATGCAGGTGTGACGACAGCCTCCCCAGCAGAAAAGCCATCCTCCAGCACCGCCCCCAAGGCTGCCGACAGCTGTTCGACGTAGCGTTCTCCTGCCAGGTCCATCCACCGCTCCTAATATCCCATCACCTCCTAGATTAACATTATAACATTGAAGCGGGCAAAAAAAAAAAAGTCCCACAACATACAGGGTTAAAGCAAAAACTGTGTAGGTGACACAATAAAATTAAGGGCTAGGGAGGAGGGGTGATTTTGGAAATGGCATCGTGCTTGTTCTGTCTGACTTCATGGATGTGGTTTCCGAGAAGGTTTTCCCATGGGAATGTCTTGTCATGTGTGAGAGGCATTTATGTTCATTTTCCTTGTGGCCAGTTGTAGTAATTGTGGAGTACTCTGTCAGTTCAAAGGGCAGTCCTTTAGACAGGCAAACCAACTTTTGTGACAGTTACTGCGATCCTTCAGACAACAGTGTGGTTGAGCAGAAATGCACCCTTGTTTTTATCTTTCCACCAAAGAATGTAAAAATGTGTGTCTACTTGTGTATATATTATTGGCGTGTCTAAGCGTGTGTACACACAGGCATATACAGATATGCTGATGGAGTCCAGGTGCCTTCAACTTTCACTTATTCTGTCCTGCAAGGATGGAAGTCCTTTTTTTAAGGGGATTCCTTGTTTTCCTTCTAGTGGAATGCCACTAGGACGTCTCACAACTTCACATGTACACAACACATTCTGTGTAATAGCACACTTGCACAGGGATTGCACAGTTTACCTCCTATCACTCAACTTGAAAGATGAGTTTCTGGTTCCATTAACTGCAGCACGCCAGCAGTTAGCTAGACAGGCAAAAGTGGCCGTATAGGGGTTTTGTGCACCTGTCTTGACCCATTCAGTGGCTTTCCCAATCTGATACAACAACATTGGATACCATCAAGCCCCCTGAATTAATTATTCCGGGATTCTGTTAAAACTCCTTTCCAGTTACATTTTCCTCAGCATCACCATCCAGGTAGGACGCAGCAGGGAACCAAACTGCCTTTGACACGAAGATTGTCCCTTCTGTCCCCCACACAATGGGGGCTCCATGTCCACGAACTCTCACCCTCTAGTCAGAGGCTGCAGCTTAAAGAATGCAACTGAGAGAACGTTCTTCCGTGACCCAGTCAAATCACAACTTTGGCTTTCATGCAAACGACGTCCATCTTGAAACCTTTGAAGAACCGTGCTCATTCAATGCAGCATCATTCATTTTGATGAGTGCAGGAACAAAAGGGAACTTTCTACACTAAAACATACCTCTGACTAATGATACTGAAGACAGCCAATCAGTCGCTTGGCCCTGAGTTTGTAAAAACAAGTGACCCTTCTGTCCACAAGAATACTGTAGATTAATCTGGGGAAGCCCTTATGCAGCCCTTGTGTAGAAAGCCAGATAGTGAAATCTGCCCCTGTAAAGGAAACAAAGCAAAAAAAGTCCCAGCGGTCCATCCCTGCTCTCCCTGGACAGCAGGGTTCTGTCCCACATTTGACTGTGGCTGTTCACTTTAATCCATCTGTTTTGTCTCCTGTGTGGCTCCATGCAAGCTGCTTTTGGCCTCTCGGAGACTGTGCTCTCCCTCAACTCTGGCATGCTGTTTACTCAAAAATTCTGAATGAAACCTGGTCAGGATGTACTTTTGACTAGAAGGAGGAAGATCTTGGCTGGAACAGTGAAGAGAATGGAATTTATTTCATAAACCTTTTATTTATTTCTAGAATATGAGATTAGTATTTGGTGGTGGGATTTTGAAACCCGAGCCATCAGAAACAGTTTTTCTCTGTATCTCTTTGGTGTGTAATAGAGCAAGACATTATTGTGAGTTTCCAAAATTAAGAAAACACCTCCAAATCTTATGGCTGCCCTTTGGTGGTGAATATGCCAGGCTACAGAAACCCCTTTTTAAACCATGTTTGGTTATCAGGCACTAACCCTGATGTTCTTTCTTTAGAAAGCCATTTCCCATCCTGAACTATTTCACCTTCTGACCTACCTGAAACATCCGTCTTGCCCCGTCTACAGAACAGAGACCTTCCCCCAAAACACTTATTGGGGGGGGGTGTTTTGGCATGAATAGGGGGACTGGACCAGTTCCCATCGCTGATGGAAATAACGGGTCCCTAGTTTTGCAGAGATGGGAGAAAGACCGCCTTTATTCTCCTTAAGGAGAAATTGTAGCAGTTATGCTGAGACAAATATTTCAAAATGTGGAGCTGTTTTCTAGAGAGGTAATGGTTTTCTGGCACCCACAGGGTTGCCGACCTCCAGGCGGTGGCTGGAGATCTCCCAGAATTATGTGCTCTCCAGACAACAGGGGTCAGTGTCCCTGGAGGGTACATTTTATGGAATCAAATATCCCTGCTGAGATCTGTCCCCTCCCCAAATTCTACCTTCTCCAGGCTCCACCCCCAAATCTCTAGGAATTTCCCAAGCCAGAGCTGGCAACCCACACACACACACCCGCCTCTGTGCTTGTCCGATACGGAGTTCACAACTGCCTCGCTCGAGCGTTCCAGAAGAATATTTTTGTACCTGACTACAATAAAGTTGGCCATTTGTCCTGGCCCTTCAAGAAGCATTACTCAGGTCCACATTGCCAAATGAGGACTGTCTAATATGTTTCCAGAATACTGTTAGAAATGTAATTGAGTCGTTCCCCAGGACGCATTGTTTAGAAAGCACAGGGGGCTGGGCCCCAAAGGGCTCCTGACAATGCAAGCCTTGTTGTGTTCAGTGGGGTTTACTCCCAGGTAAACGAGGATAGGATTGTGACCTTAGGTCCAAACATATGTGAGTAGGGTTGCCAGATCTCCTCGATGTGCTGGCAGAGGGTGGGAGGGGCTCCAGGAGTGGGGTGGGGCTCGGTGACGTGATAATGTCACACACAAGATGCTCTGGTTTGAGGGCAAAACTATATCGTAAAACTACCCTCAAACCATAAAGTTTTGCCCAAAAACCAGAGCGTCACTATGTGATGTCCCCAGCGTGATGATGTCACTTCCTGGTGACATCATCCTGTCGGGGACATCGGCCAGTGACGTAGCTGTTTGGGGCCAGGGTTTCAGCCCCTGTAGCCAGCACTGGCGTTTGCCTGCCCACCACTTCCTCGGAGCAAAACAAAAGGGTGGGGGAACCCACCAGGGCTCAGGGCACAAGTGCTGGCCGATAGTGGGCTGGCTCGCCGGCCAGGTCTGGTGGCAACCGCCCTCTCAGAGGCAGCTCTGCCCTAGGGCTGGCGGCGGGCAGAAACCCCCAAAACCAGGAGATTCCCCACCTGGACCTGGTCAAAGTGAGGTTCCCCAGAGCCAGCTCGCTTTCCTGGAGAGACAGAAGCAGCCTCATAGTTGTAAAGGAACATCAGAGGTCATTTCGGGGGGGAACACGGGGGAACACAGTTCCCCTGGATGAGGTACGGGGAGCGGGGCACATGACGAAGCCCCGCCCCCCGCTTCCGGCCTCATGGGGCTCGGCAGTGGAGCTGCAAGGCTGGTGGTGGCGGCCGGGACCGTTGGGGGCGGGGTGTGTGGCCTTATGACACATTTCCGGTGATGTCAGGGGGTGTGGCCTTATGACACACTTCCGGTGATGTCAGGGGGTGTGGCATATGCTAATGAGTTATGCTAATGAGTTCCCCTATCTCTTTTCTACGAAATGACCCCTGAGGAACATAACTGTAAAGGTCTGTCGGGGCACGATCGGACTTGAGGCACCAAAATGGTACAGATAACCCCCCCGCCTACTGTTTTGGCTTGGAAAGACAGGGGGGGAGGCAAGAGTTAAGGGGCTCTCCCTGTGCTGTGGCCTGAAGCTGTCCCACAAACGTTTCCAACAACGTCTGCTCCGTGGGCCTGATCCATTAACAATGTCTCGCATAGCATGGCCCTAAGTCTCCCATAAGAGGTTCCTCATGCCATATCACCCTCTGGTCTTGAAACGGATGGCACCTGGTGTTTTTGGCCACTGTGTGACAGTGCTGGACTGGTTTGAGGGGAGGCGCCCATCCTCTGCCCCCGAGACTCCGGAGCTTCATGGTCTTTAGATCCTAGCTGTGATCCCCAATTTATTACAAGGAACGGACTTCTGGTTCTCAGAGACAGACAGATCTCCTCATTTCCTCCTGAGTCTCCCCATCTACACCTATCAGCGAGGGAACTGACACCTTAGTCGTTTCAGTTTTCAATCAGGGTACTCAAGTTCTGCTGTGTTGCTCATTTCAACACATTGCCACCGAAAGCGGTCTCACTCGATCTTTTTTCTGTACTGGGACTTAAAGGAATTGGGGAAATGGTGTCAGGGGAGCAATCGCCCTTCAGTAGTCATGCAATAAAATCAAGGTAATGCATCCCATAGTATTCCCCATTACTATGTATAGGTGTGAAAAATGAACAGTGAAGGAAGCTGCCAGGAAGAAAGTCCATTTCTTTGAAATGTGGTGTGTTGGAGGAGAGTTTCACAGATCCTGTGGACCACCAAAAAGACAACGAAGAGGGTTCTAGATCAAATCAAGCCTGAACTCTCCCTAAGAAGCTAAAACGACTAAACTGAGGCTATCGTGCTTTGGACACATTACGAGAAGACAAGACTCCCTGGGAAAGACAATAATGACAGGAAACGTTGAAGGCAGCAGGAAAAGAGGAGAGATGGAGGGACTCGGTCAAGGGAGCCACAAAGGGCCCTCCCTTTGGAAGACCTGAGCAGGTCTGTTGGTACTGGAGGAGAGTTTTACGGACACACTGGACCGCCAAAAAGGCAAATCAGTAGGTTCTAGGTCAAATCAAATCTGAACTCTCCCTAAGAAGCTAAAATGACTAAACTGAGGCTATCGTACTTCGTACTGTAGTTTGTATTGTTGTTTGGTCACATCATAAGAGTCACTGGAAAAGACAGAAATGAAAAGGCAGCAGGAAAAGAGGAAGCAGGTTGAAGGCAGCAGGGGGAAAGGAAGGCCCAACTCAGTCAAGGAAGCCACAGCCCTCCGTCCTCAGGACCTGAGCAAGGCTTTCAGTGATGGCATGTTTCAGAGGTCATTCATTCATAGGGTCACCATAAGTCAGAAGTGACTCGAGGGCACTTAACACACAAGCAGCCCTGATTCGTCGCAGAAACCTACAGCTACTTTGTAGGGCCAAATTATGCACCTGAAGGGTTCCAGCCCAGTCCTCAGCAGCCCAGTCTGGACAGAGACATTGACTGGCATTTATCAGCTTCTGACAAAGGATTATGGCCACGTCTTAGCTTTGGAAGTGAACGATATCCCAGTCCATCCTATTTCCTAGCCCCAAACAGAAGGACAATTACCAGCAGCCAGATTGTTTAAGCACAGGAGCAGCTGATCCATGCAGTAGAACAACCCACAGGAATTCTATACAACTTTCTTCAAAATGTGCTATTACAACGAAGCACTGGCTTGGATCCTTCCAGATATTTCTGTTGGCAGAAGGATTTCCACAAGCAAAGCATTGTGTCTCCTCTCCCACTGCAGCCCAAACTATCCCCCCCCCAAAAAAGAAAAGAAACGACCTTTCTGTTGTACCTCCAAGAACTGTAAAATAACGAGAGAATCACGGAAAGCTTGCTAATTATAGATTCATGTCTTATTGTAATTGGTAAATACAAATTATACAAAAAAAAAAAACCCTGTGTAATGATTGGTAATACTAGTACCAGTCCTTTTTGAAACCAATGGAGTAAATTTTGAATTTTGGGGGCAGGAATGGATTCTTAAGTAATGCCAGCTTTGACGAAAGAGGAAACCTGCCCTCCGTCAGCAGGATTCGCCTGGGATTTCTACATTTCCTCTGAAAACAGGACACTTGAACTGAATGACGGAATAGCACTTTTTACACTTTACTATGACTGGTTGCCAGACATTGGCTTGAAAGTCTTTACAAATTTGTATTGGAACCTTCAGTCTTAGTATTGTATAAGTATTAGTAATCATTACACAACATTTTTTGTATAATTTGTATTTATACTAGTAAGTTTTCACAGTGAATTTCTGTTCTGGACCTCCAAGAACAGCACAAGGAGTGACTTGGACGTCGGCAGTGGGAGCAGAGAATCAACAAAAAGCCCTCCTTCCCTCTGTGGACATCCTCTGTGGGGTCCAACCCAGACACTCTCCGTTCAACGCTCCTCCTTTCTAGGTTCAAGCATCCACAGGCCGAATTCACTCAGGGAGCTGAGCTGTCCACCGACCCCTGCCTCTCGTCCTCCCAAAGCTTGAAGGAACCCTCCTGGAATGGCAAAGATGCAAAAGGGGAGCTTCTGCTAAAAACGGGACAATCGACCAGGATGACCCGCATCGATAGCTAGATTCCAGTTGTACTTCGGAGACCAACAAGGTTTTCAGGGCGTCGCCTTGTGAGAGTCTCAAAGTTCCCTTTGTCAGAGCTGGTGACTCAGAAAGTCTCCCACGCCCCGGAAAACCTCTAAGGTGCTCTAAGGTGCTGCTGGACTCGGATCTAGTTGTTCTCCTGCAGCCCAGCACAGCGACTCTCTGGAATTGTCTGCCTAGAGAGTGGTACCAATCAGGAATGCAGTAAATGCACCGAAAAGTAGAAAAGCAGTTTGGGTTTCGGGTGGAAGCACCAAGTGTTGTTTCCCTGCTGAATTCGCTTTTTTATGTGTTAAACCTTTAACATGGGCACTGAGTTCACGCGCGACCAGACTTCCTCAAACTAACACGCAAACAGGGTTTTCCTCGTCTTGTCGGAAGCCTTGTGATAAAGAGTTGCCAAGCCCAGGTTCCGGAATACCTGGAGACTTGCAGGTGGAGCCTTGGGAGAGCGGCGTTCAGGGCGGGGAGGGGCCTGGGCAGGGCATCGTGCCTGGCAGCCCACTTCCCAAAGCAGGCGGGATAAATGTTTTAAATAAACAGGTGATTTGTGTAGTCTAGTGATCAGTTGAAATTCCAGGAGATCTCCAGCCACCACCTGGAGGTTGGCAGCACTGCTTCTGAGGTGTCCTCACCTGTTCTGAAAATCTGCAGTAAACCTTTAGGATGAGAGAGCTGGATCCTGCGTGACTCTCCATTCTCCTCTGTGGGGCAGGTTTCCCCATAGGGCTTCCTAGGGCACAGGAAGGCGTTAGAAACAGCCCGTAAATCTGATCTCCATTTAGTAAGGGCTCCTGTTTGATTTGGAAGTGCAGGTACCGTGAAGAACAGAATCGTTTTAGGTTTCACATTCGCTGCATTTGTGATTTGTGATCCTGAGGGGGGTGCCCAGAGTGCCGTGATCTCCCCCTCTCCCTCCCTCTCTCTCTTTCCCATGTACACTCAAACCATCCTTAGAAAACTATCATCGACCGGGATTGAAAATCGGGGGGGGGGGGGGGGATGTAATTTGACGCAATCCTGCAGTTTTGCATGTGGCCACAAGGACATGAAAAAGAAATACTTTGGTGATCCATTTTTGCTTCTTCAGTAACACAGCGGATGCTGGTAATGTTCAGGGAAAGGTATGCGGCAGTCGTGAGTCTTGGATTTGGGGCAGATCCGCAGGGATGGTTTCCCACAGAAGTCCCATTGCAGTGGTCCGTTGGACACTGTTCTGCCTGTTCATTGACATGGCATCTGTGCAGAACTTCTTTGGGAGATCCATCTGGTTCTTTTAAGAGTGGGATGCTTTGTGGGTTTCCTTCTGTTGAAATGAGGGATTTTCTTAACCTGGGAACATGCGAAGATCCATTTTCACAATGTATTTCACATGGAACTCCATTCCTTTTAAATGCTTGGCCTGTCATTTAAGATAGAGCAAAGGGGGTGGGGTTATTTTGCTTTTTTCACATCAAGTTAAATAACAACTTATTTATATAAATGATTCAAAGGAACATCCTATAAAGGTTTTATAATTTACCCTTCCTTAAATTATTAAACTTTGTGTACTTTTGCTGTACTTCTTGAGGCATGGTACAGATGGCTTACCGTGAGCTATCAGTGAGTTTTAACAGCTGTGAAATCGAGAGACCTATTGTGAAAGGAGAGGCCCATTTGTAATGGTGTGACGCTGAGTTCCGTTTCTCTTTAAAAGGACTGTCTTTGGACTTCTCGTGTCTTTTCTGTGCGCTGGGAATTGTAAAAAGAAATAGTTGTAAAGTAGAAAAAGAACAAGTTTCTAGACAAAGGACAACTATTGTAAAAATGTGTAAATGTGACTAGTCTTTTTGTGTTGTGTGTAGCATAGTGTAAAATAAGCTTTTTTTCAGCAGTGTTATTCTGTGAATTGTAATTTAAGAACAAGCCATGCATGGTCAAAGATGTATCCTGTAAGAAACACTGATACACACACCAACTGTTTGTTTTTTTGTTTTCCTGACTGTAGACAAAGTCTTGTAAAATGTTGAATTTAACACTCCAGGACTTTCTTTTACCCCCACAGTTTTGCTGCATAAAAAACTTGAATAACTCCTTCAAAGTCCTCTGCATCCAAGCGCATTGACCATTTGCAGCTATCGTCAGGCAGTCAAGACACTAAATTTGGTATAATGTAGGCAGAGATTCCTTTTTGACAAGCACTCCTTATCTGTCTCTACTCACCAATGACGACTCCTCCGTTTTAGATGATCTTGTGCCTGTGCCATGCAGGATTGGAATATTGTCCCCAAACCTGTACCCAAAATCTGATAAAAATTTCCATACACTTCACCGCATTATGTGAACACATCTTGCAATAAAGCTTTCTAATGCACCCTTCTCTCTCTGTTTCTCTTTTACTGGTTGCATCTTTAATGTATAGTCCTTGAGGAAATGGACTTAACAGCATTATTTTGGCCTATGCCTTGTTTGTTTGTTTTCTTTCTGGCAACTCCATTCATATTTTGCTGGCTGCAGCTAGTTCAGGTGTTCTCGACCTTTTTGAGCCTGCAGGCACCTTTGGAATTCTGCTACAGGGTGGTAAGTGCAACTATAAAATGTCTGCCGTAGGAGGCGGAACCACACAGGAGAAACCAAGTACATGGAAATACAGGGGTGATTTTAAAAATGCCCTGGAAAGAGGAGTGAAAGAGAATAAAACCAACAATGGTGGCAGCTGCCACTGAAATGACATTCTAATCTGCACATTGGGTCAGATTTCCTCTGACCAATCAGAAGCTCTGCTAGGCAAGCAGAAGCCCTGCCCCCCCCACACACACACACAGTTAAAAGCATTTGGCGGGCACCAGGAAAGGTGTCAGCAGCCACCAGGGCACCACTTTGGTGACCCCAAGTGAATCCATCTCCAGATGAAAGGGAGGCCATCACTGCAGTACATTTACTGGAAACGGCAAAACAAACAATGCTGAAAGAAAAGGGATGGGAGAAAGGATTGGAAATCAGTAGGTCACTGAAAGCCCACATGGGTTTCTCAAGAATAAGTCATGTCAGACCAACCTTATCTCTCTCCTTTTTTTTTTTTGAGAAAGTTACTACCTTGCTGGATCAGGGGAATGCTGTAGACATAGTTTATCTTGATTTCAATAAGGCTTTTGATAACGTTTCACATAATATTCTTGTTGACAAGTGGGTAACATGGTTTGGATCCTATGACTGTTAGGTGGATCTGTAACTGGTTGACAGATCGCACCCAAAGAGTGCTTGTGAATGGTTCCTCATCCTCTTGGGGAGGAGTGACAAGTGGAGTGCCTTAAGGATCTATTCTGGGACCTGTTTTGTTCAACGTCTTTATAAATGATTTGGATGAAGGAATGGAGGGAATGCGTATTAAATTTGCAGATGGCACTAAATTGGGAGGAGTAGCAAATATGGTAGAAGACAGAGTCAGGATACAGGATGATCTTGACAAGCTGGAAAACTGGGCTAAAACAAAATGAATTTTAATGGGGATAAAGGTAAAGTTCTGCATTTAGGTAAGAAAAATCAAATGCACAATTATAGGATAGGGAAGACTGTCTTGGAAGTAGTATGTGTAAAAAGGATCTAGGGGTCTTAGTAGACCATACACTGAACATGAGTCAGCAGTGTGATGCGGTTGCTAAAAAGGCAAATGTGATTTTGGGCTGTATCAGCAGAAGTGTAGTGTCCAGATCACGCGAAGTGATGGTATCGCTTTACTCTGCTCTGGTTAGACCTCACCTAGAGTATTGTGCTCAGTTTCGGGCACCACAATTTAAGAAAGATATAGACAAGCTGGAACATGTGAAGGGTCTGGATACCAAGTCCTATGAGGAAAGGTTGAAGGAGCTGGGTCTGCTTAGCCTGGAGAGGAGACAACTGAGAGGTGATATCATAACCATCTTCAAGTACTTGAAGGGCTGTCATATCATGGTCCCACCTGCACATGGTCCCAGAATCGTGTGGAGTTGTTTTGTGTTGCCCGAGAAAGTCAGACCAGAACCAATGAGTCGAAATTAAATCAAAGGAGTTTTCAGCTAAACATTAGGAAGAACTTCCTGCCAGACAGTAGACAAACACTTGTCAGGGATGCTCTGGGCTGATCCTGTTTTGAGCAGGGGGTTGGACTAGATGGCCTTTGTGTCCCCTTCAAACTCTGTGGTTCTATGATTAAGTGGGAAGAGGTGAGCAAACTATTTTCCTCCCAAGTGGTCTCCCCCAACCTCTAGTCTTGAAACCAAGATTGTGTTTGGTCTCAATGAGGCAAGTGAGCAAGACTGGGGGGGGGGGGAGGTAGGAGCATAGAATGAGATCAGGAACTACAGTTGCAAAAATCCTGGCTTCACTCCTCTGCTTTTTTCTTTGCAGGATAAAGGCTCGTCAGAGGGACAGCAAAACAGTCACTGTTAGGCTGCATAACAATTGTCTATGAATAACGCTTTCCTTATATTCTGATTGAGAAAACATGAATACTGTAACCAATGCACCCTCTAAGCTGTGGAGTCTTGTGAGCAAAAATTCTACTTTGTGAGCTACTGGCATTAAAGTTGTGAGCGAGCGATTGGGCTCCTGCATAACTTAATTTGCTCTGGAGCCCTCCTTCCTGTGCAAAGACAAAAATATGTGAGCTGGAGGCTAAAAAACTGAACTGGCTCACACTAACTCAGCTTAGGGGGAACACTGACTGTAATACACTTGTTTAAGGAACTAAATTTAATAAAAGGTTTTTGAGTGGTCTCCAGCACAGACCATAAACTAGTAACAACAGTTTTCTGGGAGTGCTTTTGTGCCGGTTTTCCCCACGCTTCATTTCCAAGCTGAAGACAATTCAGAAGTATACAGATTCCCTCCCCCCCTCCCCGGCCGCCGCTTCTAGGCCACTCCCATGCCCACATCCAGGTTTTTTCTCCCACTCTGTCCCTTCTGCCATTCATCAGTGTGTCCCTCATTTTACATTTACGTCGTTGTTGTTTTTACAAGCGGCACGAGTCTAGTGATACGAAACTCTCACTAGTCTCAGATTGCTGTAAAAAAAATAAGAAGAAATGACTCCCGGCGGGGCTGCCCTCTCCTGCTGTCTGGTTTCAACCAGGTGGCGGGAGGATGCGACACCATTCAGCTCCCTGCAGGCACAGCGATCCGGGCTGGGCTGGGCTGGGCTGCGCACACAGCTTCCTGTGCAGAATCCAAACAATCAAGCCTTTTGGGTTGTAGCTGCAGAAGAGAACAGTGCGTGCGGCAGGCACAGGATCCGAAGTCCAGATTAAAGGCTGGACGGCTTGGATTCTCTGCAGTAATTTGCCCGTGCATAACAAGCCATAGATCCAGGTGGGGAGCAGCCCCGTAGCTAGGGAATTCTTTGGGAGGGGGCCTCGGGGGGGGCCTCCAGCTAATTAAATGGAAGCCAGTGCAGGTGGTGAGTTGGAGCACTTTGGGGGCAGCCCGGGAGGGAGGGGGCCCAGAAGAAACACTAGGGGGCCGGGCCCTGTGGGCCCATGTTAGCTACAGGCCAGGTGGGGAGCCATGTTGGTCTGAAGCAACAGAACAAAGTCTGAGTCCAGTCAGGCACCTTTAAGACCAACAAAGGTTAATTCTGCATGCACATGAACCCAGAATTAAACTTTGTTGGTCTTAAAAATGCCACTGGACTCAGACTTTGTTCTGAAGCACACATAGAAAGGTTAAAAATGATATAAGGCTGATTAACGATGAAGAGTGTTCATGCATTACTAACCCCAGAGGCCAGGATATGGTGTCTGGTCAAGAAGAAGTTTTACTACAGCCGCTCTTTGATCGGGTGAAAGGCCTTGGCTGGTGCCCCCCAATGGCTGGCTGCAGGCAGGTATCAAGGCCAAAACCAGGTACCCTCCTTCCTTCCGGATTGACAACTGGTCAGCTCAGGACACTCAGTTTGGCCCAGAAGAATCAATTCCTCAAGCCAGAGCTTGCGTGAGTTCCTCTCAACATGTATAATTGCTTTTCATATGTAATGGTTGGGGGAATTCTATTCCACTGTATCTGAAGAAGTGTGCACGCACACGGAAGCTTACACCCAGAAGGAAGCTTTGTTGGTCCTCAAGGTGCCACCGGACTCAAACCCTGTTCTGCTGCTTCAGACCAACATGGCCGACCCCACCTGAATTTCATTCTGTAAGACAAGATACGAGAAGTTACGAGTGGCTAGCTATTTATTTTTTACAGTCACCTGCATTCCGACTGTTTCGCATTCCGACTGCCCCGCTGCAGAGTTATGCAAGGAAAAGGGGTGCCTGCCAGTAATGTGGTAATGTTTTTTCAAAGTATGAGTTGGTTGGCTAGACACTTCTCTTCTTTCAGAGCAGATCCATTAACAGTTTTAAATTCCAGATGTGCACCAACAACACACAAGTAGCCCCCCCCCCCCCACTATAAAGCCCAGTCAGAGCTCATTTTTTGTCACGGGGAAGCCTGTAGACTCCAGCCAGAGAATAACTCTGCAGATTAATGCACTACACAGCTGTGGACAAGAGTTAGCCATCCCTCCATAGCTACATACTTTAAAAATGCTGTTGATGCTCTGCAGAGATTCCCCATCCTGTGAGAGCATTTCTCCCATTTTCTGACATCATGGTGGCTTAGCTAACATTGCCACAGCCTGTTAATTTTTGAAAATGATAGAGAAGGGAGTGTTATTGCCTCATGGATAATAATCTGAGGGTCAACAGTTTTGGAGCATTCTGAGGATCAGTATCATCTGATATTCTTTGAGAATTTAGGTTACTTGAAAGGGTTGGTCTAATTTCGAGTACACAACCCCCCTCATGCTCTGTGCCTCTTGGGAGGGGCCGTGGCTCAGTGACAGAGCATCTTCTTGGCCTGCAGAAGGTCCCAGGTTCAATAGGATCACCAAGTTCCTGAAGGGCTGCCATATAGAGGATGGTGCACAGCTGTTTTCTGTTGCCCCAGAAGGTCGGACCAGAACCAACAGGCTGCAATTAAGTCAGAAGAGTTTTCAGCTAAACATGAGGAAGAACTTCCTGACAGAGCAGTTCCACAGTGGAACAGGCTTCCTCGGGAGGTGGTGGGCTCTCCTTCTTTGGAGGTTTTCAAGCAGAGGCCAGATGGCCACCTGACAGCAATGCTGATTCTGTGAACTTAGGCAGATCATGAGAGGGAGGGCAGGGAGGGTTGCCTCAGTGCTTAGTTCTCGTGGCCATTTCTTACACGCCCAGGGAAATGCTGATTGCCACTTTGGGGTCAAGAAGCAATTTTTCTCCAGGCCGGTTTGGCCGGGGATCCTGGAGGGTTTTTGTTATTTTCTGCGCATGGGGTGTGTGGAGGGGGAAGTATTTGTGAATTTCCTGAATTGTGCAGGGGGTTGGACTAGATGACCCTGGAGGTCTTTTCCAACTCTGATTCTAATCTCCGACATCTCCCATTAGAAAGGATCAGGTAGAGGGTGATGGGAAAGACCTCTTTCTGCTTGAGACCCTGGAGACCTGCTGCTGGTCTGAGCCGACAATACCGACTTTCATGGACCAGGGGCCTGATTCAGTGTGAGGCAGCTTCACATATTCATGTGTGTGTGTTGGGTTGGAATAGGAGCTTCATGACATCTTCCTGTTAATTGCACACTCTTCTGATGCTCCTGTCACAATTGTCCTCACAAATCCACACAAATTGCCCTCACAGATCCAGCCAGAGGGCCTAACTGCATGTTACATTATCCTTACATGCACCCCGAGCTGAACACAGGGACTTCCAATCAAACAGCCCTTGCAAGTCCAGTGCAGAGAACTCAATTTCCAGGCACACACTGACCGATTCCCCACAAGCAGCTGTGCCGTCATCGCTCTTCTGTTCCCCCAGTTGTATTGGACAATTTCACACTATTCGTTGAGCGGCCGCATTTTTACCCGCAGCTCCCCCCCCCCCCAATTTCCCACACATCTTCTTGATCCTCAAAAAACAGGATCGAGAAGACACGGGGAAATCGGGGAGAGGGGGGTCAAAATGCGGCCGCTCAACGAATAGTGTGAAATTGTCCAATACAACTGGGGGAACAGAAGAGCGATGACGGCACAGCTGCTTGTATGGAATCGGTCACAGACATGATTCAAATAGGTTCTGGGGCATACGAAGAGAGGGGGAATCAGCCTTTCCCTGTTCCGTTTTCCCAACTTGCAACAGCCCCAGGGAACCAGATTGGTGTAGTGGTTAAGTGTGTGGACTCTAATCTGGGAGAACTGGGTTTGATTCCCCACTCTTCCACTTGAAGCTGCTGGATGACCTTGGGCAAGCCATAGTTCTGTCAGAGCTGTTGTCTCAAAGGCAATCCTTGAAAGAGCTCTCTCAGCCCTGCCTACCTCACAGGGTGTCTGTTGTGGAGAGGGGAAGGGAAAGGAGTTTGTAAGCTGCTCTGAGACTCCGAGTGAAGGGTGGGATATAAATCCAAACTACTACTACTACTCTTCTTCTCCTTCTTCTATTTGCCCAGTTGAGGAAACTTACATGTACAAATGGTTATGTCACAGCTCAGGTGGGGTGTCACCTGACGGTGCCACCACTCTGTATTTAGGTTCCCTTTAGAAGGCCCAGAGCACCCTCCCAAGACCTTCAGACCTCCCTTTAGGCCGAATGTCCGATCCCTCACAGCTATAAGTCCAATACACGTTTAAGCAAAGTAGTATTTTATTAAAGCCTTGTTAGAGCAGGAACAAGTGCACTCTTAAGAATACCTGGGACGGGCTGAACAGGGGATAATGAAAGACATTCAAACCGATAATAACCAATAGGCTTGGTTCCCGCCGCGCGGGCAGACTTTCGTATTCGCGCTCAAAAGTCTGAGAAGCAACGTTTCTACAAAGATAAACCATTAAAGCTTCACTCGGTCCAGCTCATTATAGTCTAAGCAAAGCGGCTCCTTCTCCACACCTGTTAATCTTGCAGATAAGTGTTGAATCTCCAGTGACTCCAAAATAAATCCACGTTTAAAGGTTAAAGCAAAATTTATTTCAAAGCGTTTGAAAGAAGCAGGAACAAAAGCATTGTCAGGAATGGGCTCATGCCCCAGAGGGTAACATAATAAAGGAACTTTGAACTAAGTTATAACCAATCGATCCCCTTCCCGCCGGCGCGAATACAGA
>NW_015165929.1:128190-128398 GCF_001447785.1 Gekko japonicus
CTTGAGCCGTTCCAGGCACCTACAAGAGAAGAATGTGAAATACACAACAGAGAGGGGCACGGGGGAAGGGAATACACTCAGGGAAGCTGAGCCCTTAATGGCAGCTCGCTGACATACTGCCCTCCCGAAAATACCACTTACTCCATGTCTCCCGGAATCTCCCGGATTCTCCCGGAATCTCCCGGTTTGTCAGGGAAACGTTTATGAA
>NW_015165929.1:132024-135838 GCF_001447785.1 Gekko japonicus
AAAGTCCTTTGCTCCCATGACCCTTACATACTGTGGGACAAAATGTTGAATCTCCAATGACTCCAAAATAAATCCACGTTTAAAGGTTAAAGCAAAATTTATTTCAAAGCGTTTGAAAGAAGCAGGAACAAAAGCATTGTCAGGAATGGGCTCATGCCCCAGAGGGTAACATAATAAAGGAACTTTGAACTAAGTTATAACCAATCGATCCCCTTCCCGCCGGCGCGAATACAGAAGACACTGACAGGTAATTACATGGGAATGTAACGGTTTGCCGTTCTCAAAACAGACCCTTAGTTCACAGGCGAAAGACACCACTAACGAGCAAGCAGATAACAGAGTTTCACTTTCCCCCACACCAGCTGGATAACCTTGATCCGTTCCAGGCACCTACAAGAGAAGAATGTGAAATACACAACAGAGAGGGGCACGGGGGAAGGGAATACACTCAGGGAAGCTGAGCCCTTAATGGCAGCTCGCTGACAATAAGCGTACACTAGCGTTCATAGAATGGAATGCATTACACAGGGATACACACAGGGCACACAGGAGGCATGCGCAGATGCCATAGGAGAGGGGGAGGGTTTCCATCCACAGAGTGCAATGGCAGCTAGCTGACACCGAATAACAGGCGTGAGGACCAGGCAGAGTAAAACAAGGGAAACGTTTATTTTATAGGTGGTCAAACAACAAGGTGCAGAATAATAACAGTAAGTGGGTGAAAAGAAATCAAATGCCCTAACGCGGCTAAATATACTTTCCCTAGCTCACTATCTCAAGTGGCCTTACACTATTCACCCCTTCCCCCAGGATGAGGGTTTTTCCCCTGCAGCAGCCTTTCTTTGGCTCTGCCCTCTGGAAGAAAGAACAGCTCTTCCTGCTGCTCCAGAACTTTTATTCCCAGCCCTCCTCTTTTCCTATTGGTCCATTTTGGCTCCATAACCTCCCAGGGGCTTCTGGGAGTTGTAGGCCCAACCTCACCTACTGCTGGCCAGGCTCTCTGGGCCTAGTAGACCTCTGGTAGCACAGCCCAGATCATGACAGGTTACATTTAAGTTTTCAGAACAGGGCAAATTGCCATTCCTTAGGGCCATTTCAGGTGGTTTAAAGGTATAAGGCCTAGTTTGAACTGTGGGGCCCTTTGCAGCTAGGAATTGAATTCTGCACAGGTAATCGGGTTGCACTGTATAAAATGGTTCATAAAACTTACTCAGATAAGTGATCGGGACTGTGGTCTGTACCGCTGCGTAGAGCTTGTTCTAAGTAGACTCCTGTTATGCAGTTTCTATACCACTTCATGTGTCATGTGAACGCTTCTGTTCTGCTTCAGTTCTTTCTGGTAGTTCCAGACTTCTAAGGCCCTGAATGCCCTGGGTTATTGAATGTCCCGTTTTGTCGGTTGTGCTGACTCTCTGTGTAATCCGCCTTGAGTCCTGTGAGAAAGGCGGACTATAAATAATGTCAACAAATTGCAAGCATAGAACTCACACAAGGCATATCTGATCCGAAGTCCTCATGAGAGATCCACGGAGGACACAAGGAACATTCGACATATAGTTGGGCCCTGAAAAATCAGCCCTTCCACACCTCAGAGACTTAGGGATAGAAAGGAGACTGCTGACTGTATTTGGACCACTCAATTACTTGCACCTGTCAGTGATTCGTGTGCAGAGATCAAACACCCTAGATAGAATTTCCCTCCCAGTTGATATGATTTCAACCCCAGTGCCTTTCAATGGAGTCCATTCAGATATTCCACGGGGAAGACATTAAGCGTTCAGTAAGTAAGTAACATACACGAGGGGCCACACTGGCAGGGGGCACCTGTTGAATGGAGAAGGTCCGTTGTTCAGTCCTCAGCATCTCCCGTGAAAGGCTCCTGGGCAGAAGGGGTTAGGGGTTGGGGTTGGGGTTGGGGAAGGCCTTTCTCTGCTGGAGAGCTCGGAGAAGACTGAGCTAGAGGACTCAAGACACTGACTTTGTAGAAGGCAGTTTCAAATGTTTAGAGGAATTTAAAACCGGCCATCAGTGACAGCAGCTGGAATAACCCAGCTTAGACCAAGCTTGACAGAACTTGGAAGCTAAGCAGTCCACGGTCAGTACTTGGACGGGAGACCACCAAGGAAGCCCAGAGTGGCTGCAACAGAGAAGGCAACGGAAAACCACCTGTGTCCTTAGTAATTGGGTGGGAGGCTGCCAAGGAGAGGGTGGTCCTGGAGATGTGGGGCCTGGGGAACTCCAGGAATTACAAATGATCTCCAGACAGCAGAATGCAGTTCCCCTGGGGGGGGAACAGCTGCTTTGGAGGAGTAACCCTAGGGCACTGTACCCCTTTGGGGCTTCTCCCCTCCCAAAAATCCCACCCTCTCCAGGCTCCTCCTCCAAAACCTCCAGGAATTTCCTGTCCCGGAGTTGGCAAAAATACGGGTGAGTTTGTGCTCCCTTCTCAAAGCTCATTCCCAGCACTTCCTGAATCCAGACTCTTGTCAGCCTCGGCATCGAGCTCACCCTCCCTCTCTCTCTCTCTCTCTCTCTCTCTCTCCCCGGCATCATTCTTCCTGCATTTCTTACAGTTCTTGCCAAGCAGCTCACAGTTTAGAAATGCTAGCGCTTGGCAAGATTCCCCTTGGCAAGTGAGCAACGTGAAAGAAGGACAGGAAGCAGGCCTGAGGAAGGCCGTCCACTGGTGCTCTGAACTTGCATTGCAAGAGACCCCTGTCGTTGACCAAGTAGGAATTGGGAATAGGCCTTGAAAAGTATGCAGACGGAGAGTGATTTCAGCTAAGCATACCTTTATTTAGTTCAGGAAAAAGACGAAGGGACCAGCTCGCAGGCTGGTTATATAGGTTCAGAAAACCCGCCACCAAGTACACCTAGACCCCGGAGGCCAGGTCCAACCCTCCTGCAAAGGAGGAAAGGAGAACTTCAGTAATCTTGGCAAAGGGCAGCAAAAGGAAAATTACTGTTCGATGGAGGCCTTGTATATCTTTTCAGTGACTGATTTTTCCTCGCATAAAAATTGTGGAAAATTACTGACCTCATAGAAAAAGTTTGCTTTCTCTCTCTCTCTCTCTCTTTCTCTCTCTTTGCTTTGCAGTATGCCAAGACAGCTGGGCTGGGATTTCTAGATAACACAACTGTCTTCGCCTACCAAATATATCTCGTGTGTCTAGAGCAATTAATGAGAAACCAACGGATCCCATTCAAGAACCACGTCAACCTGCTCGTGTGAATATTATTACATTGTACTTGTGATGATGCTGGAGGATTCAGCCAAGGAAGGGTGGGAGGCTAACTGAGTGGTCTGCTGTTGCCTGGGTTAGGGGCAGTGTTCCCTCTAAGCTGAGTTAGTGTGAGCTAGCTCACAGGTCTTTAGCCTCCGGCTCACACACTTTTGTATTAGCTCAGGACGGAGGGCTTCAGAGCAAACTAATTCATGCAGCACCCCAATCGCTCGCTCACAACTTTTGCCCCCGCAGCCGGAATAACGAGACGGACAACAGTTTTGGATCAAACAAGGGCCACTTTATTAACTATATACAATTTATTATCAGTAACCGGCAAGGGAGCACTTTCCAGGTAGCGGAACAGACTGGGCAGGTGTCAAGCTGATCACCCCCCTGTCCGAGATATGGGCGAGGCACCAACCCCGGTCTTGGGCCATTGATCTGGCTTGCGACCAGCAGCCCAGCCACGGGTCGCCTCCCGAGAGCGCCTACCCCTGAAACCCTACAGTTTGCAGAGAGGAGCTTACCCCAAGAGGCTCCCAGAGGGGAATCCTCATTCACCACCTGAGGCCTTAAAAGCCCGCAAG
>NW_015165929.1:136166-145628 GCF_001447785.1 Gekko japonicus
GGGGGGAGCCGAGCCTAGCCAGGCCGGCCCCCCCCCCCCAACGTCCCAGCGCTCTGGGCTGGGACGCTGCTGCCATCCCACCTTCGCTGTGATGGTAAACCAGCCCCCGGCCACCATTGCCTGCGGCGGCGGCCGGGAGCTCCCTAATGCCAGTAGCTCACGAAGTAGAATTTCTGCTCACAAGGCTCCACAGCTTGGAGGGAGCATTGGTTAGGGGTCCCCATAGTGGGCACCATAGTGCCTGCTGGCACCTTCCCTGGCACCACCAATTGTTTTTAGAAAAATGGGTAGGGCCAGGCAGGGCTTTTGCTCAGCAAGGCTTCTGATTGGCCACTGGCGATTTGATTGGCTGTGCAGATTTTTTTTTTTAAAAAAAATGTTGCTTTGGCATCAGTTGTCACCACAGCACAAGGATCTCCACTGTGTGACTGAAAGTAAGCTATGATAGCCATTTTTGGGCTGGCTGCACCTCCAACGGGAGCTATTTGGTGGCAGCCATTTTGCGGCAGTCATTTTGCAGCTATGCCCACCACCCTATGTGAGAATTCCAAAGGTGCCTGCAGGCTCAAAAAGGTTGGGGACACCTGCACTATGACATCGCACTTATTTTCCTAATTTTTTCCCATTGGAGACAGTGCAGGCACAGTGCAGGAAATTCACAAATACCTCCCCCACACCCCCAGTGACTGCTGTTCCATGCCCAAAATGTTGCTTTTGCAGCAGCTGCCTCCACAGCACCAGGGTCTGTGCTGCATGACTGAAGAGAAGGTGCGGCAGCCTGGCTGGGCCCTCCCCCGTGTCAGAATTCCAAAGGTGCCCACAGGCTCAACAAGGTTGCAGGCCTCTAGGCTAGAAGACCTGTAGTTGACGGATGGAATGCCTCAGCAGGACCAGAGGGAAGACTGCAAAGAGGTGGCTGAGTCAAGCACCTACAGGCACCCCAAGGAAGCTGCAAGGCCAGTCTGAACATTGCGTTCCATCTCTCAGTATTGCAAGTAAACACCTGGCCAGGGTTCCCTCTAATCCCCCCCCCCAATTCATCTCCTGAGCAGAATATAACTGCCATAACCTTTGGACAATGGGCAGTACAAGACCCTGCGGGGCTCCAGATTGCTGCTGAGCAGGGCTTCCTGTGTTCATGAGCGGCCGCTGGATAGGATGCAAGAATAAGGCTGATTGGTCAATAACAGGATGGGTCACTTCTGGAGCTCTTTTTAAATTTTGGAATAACAATAGAATGTTTCCATGAATCAAGTATTTGTCCACTGACGTTAATTTGAGTGAAAACTGGGGCCAGGATTGTGGCCCACCATAATGGATCAGCTTTGAATAGTTCATTAGGGATTAGATCAGAGCCCAGAGCTTTTCCTGATAAGGCAAATGACCTTAATTGATACCTCAGGCCAGGATGCTGTTACATCAAGAGGAATAATGACAGATTATTATTATACTAGGAATAAGGCCTTTTGTGGAAATAAATACAACTCTAAAAAGAGGCTCGGGATGGGTGCCCAGGCCTTGGGCACTCAGCATCAATTTGCTGTGGCAACCGCAGCAGGGTATAATGACACAGAGCTTACCATTTTCTCCAGGGAACTGATCTCTACCGTCTGAAGAGCAGTGGTAATTCTGTGATCTCCAGCCCTCCCCTGGAGATTGGCAATAATGGTTCCCCAGAAGGAAATGGCAGGTTTGGAGGGTAGAGTCTATGGCATTGTACCTGTCTTGGAGGTAGCAACCCTATCTCCTTCCCAGCCAACCATCAACATACCATTATCTACCCCTCTGGCTTCAGCTTTCCATCTCCAGCCAGTCTAGTGTAGTGGTTAGGAGCGTGGACTCTAATCTGGGAGAACTGGGTTTGATTCCCCACGCCTCCACATGCAGTTGCTGGTGTGACTTTGGGTCAGTCACAAGTTCTCTCAGAGCTGTTCTCTCACAAGCAGTTCTTGAAAGAGCTGTCCCAGCCCTTCCTACCTCACAAGGAAGGGAAGGATATTGTAAGCCACACTGATACTCCTTCGGGTAGTGAAGGGTGGGGTATAAATCCAACTTCTTCTCCCCCACACACACACCTGGAACCTCTACCTAGGAAAAGTACAGTCTTTCTCCTCCTCAGTGGGGACCCGAGCAGGAAGGGAAGCAACCTCAGCAGGGTATAATGACTCAGAGTCCACCCTGCAAAGCAGCCATTTTCTCCAGGGAAACTGATCTCTGCTGTCTGGAGAGCAGTTTTAATTCTGAGTGATCTCTAGCCCTCACCTGGAGATTGGCAGCAATGATCCCCAGGAGGAAATGACTGGTTTGGAGGGTGGAGTCTATGGCATTGTACCTGTCTGTCCCACTCCTCCTCAAACCCCACCCTCTCCAGGGTCCACCCCTCAAATCTCCAGGAATTTCCCAACCTGGAGTTGGCAACCCTATCTCCTTCCCAGCCAACCATTAATATACCGTTATCTCCCCTTTGACTTCAGGTTTCCATTTCTTCCCCCTCTCTGTAGCCTGTACGTAGGAAAAGTACAGTCTTTCTCCACAGTGGTGACCAAACCATTGCACATCATTCTCCTCTCCCCCTTTTGATTTGCACAAGAGCCCTGTGAGGTAGGTTATGCTGAAAGTCTGTGAATGGTCTGAAATCACCCAATCAGCTTCCACAGGAAGAACCTGGGTCTGGAAGACCCTGCTCTGAAGCGTTAACTGCTACGTCACACTGGCTGTCTGGGGTGGGACACCTCAGCAGGGTATAATGACACAGACCCCACCACTTTCTCCAGGGGAACTGATCTCTGCCATCTGGAAAGCAGTTTTAATTCTGAGTGATCTCCAGCCCTCACCTAGAGATTGGCAGCAATGGTTCCCCAGGAGGAAAAGTACAGTTTTTCTCTGCAGTGGAAACCAAAGCACTTACATCATTCTCCTCTCCCTCTTTTGATCTGCACAACAACCCTGTGAGGTAGGTTAGGCTGAAAGTCTGTGACTGGTTCGAAATCACCCACTCAACCTCCACAGCAAGAACCTGGGACTAGTAGACCCTGCTCTGAAATGTTAACTGCTATGCCTAGGGTAGCCGACCTCCAGGTGGAGCCTGAAGATCGCCAGGTATCACAACTGAACTCGAGACAACAGATCTCCCCCCACCAACTGCTTTGGAGGGTGGGCTCTATGGCATTTTATTCAGCTGAGGCCTCTCCCCTCCCCAAACTCTGACTTTAGACTCCATCACAAAATATCCAAGAATTTCCCAACCTGGAGCTGGCAACCCTAGTCAGGACTGGCCCCAATGAGTTCCCCACAAAGGCCTGGAAAGGGCTTCCTTCCTTTGCCTTTTTACTGACAGAACCAACCTTGGTTGCCTAGCCACAGCCACTGAGGGAAAAGTTAGTCCCACAGGAGCCAAGAAGAAGTGTCTTCGTCAGGAGAGACAGTTGTTTTGGCAGTTTATTCTGTGAGGGAAGAGTGTCCAGGCTGGCAGTGGGTGGGGGAGAGGAGCAGACCCAGCCCCCAGCCAATGGCACACAATGAGAGAGAGAGAGAGAGAGAGAGAGAGAGAGAGAGAGAGAGAGAGAGGATGCCCATTAGTATCAGAGAATAGTCTCTTGAAATAGACTTCCCACATCAAAGGGACGAGGTGGAAGCCCTTTAAAGACCTAAAAAGGGTGGAGCTTAGCTCTCGTCCCCCCTCCCAGTTGTGGTAATTGAGGGAATGTCCACATGGACTCTCCCCTGCAGCCACTTTGCAGATTCCCCTTTGAATAGTTCTTTTCTCTGTCATAAAAGGGAAAGTCATGGAAATGGCATGAATCATGCTTGGAATTACAACTGATCTCCAGACTACAGAGATTAGGTCCCCTGGATGAAACTGCTGTTCTGGAGGGTGGACATTCTGTCATCATACCCCACTGAGGTGCCTCCCCTCCCCAAACCCCACCCTCCCCAGGCTCCACCCCAGAATCTCCAGGTATTTCCAAACCAAGAGTTCACAAACCTGAGCATGGGTGCCCTTTCATGCAGGGCCTTTCTAATTGCCGCATGGGGGGGAAACCCTTGTGTGGAAGTTGCTGCTGTCAATGTCAATGATGTTGGTGGGTACAATTTTCCTGCATTTCTTCTCAGGAACAAAACAGGAAAGATCTTTGTTTTATTTATTGAAAACGTTTTTATGCTGCCTTTCCATGTCATCAGGGTTCCCTAGGCAGCAAACATAAAAACATATCAACATTAAAACAAAATTTAAAGTAATATATGGCCCCGTTCACACGAAGCATTTGCTGCACTGAAGGCACGATTGTCCCGTGGATTTTCCGGGCATGATCACACCAGAACATGGCTAACCCGTGGCTTCTCGCCGAAGATGCGGAGTAAAAAACTACCACATACGAGGTACTAGTTTCCAGAAAACGCGGGGCAAGGATGGGCGTCTGATCGCGTTTCCGCATGAATCCCATGGCATCTGGCGCCTGTCCATGTCCCATCACAAACCGGATGTGTTTTTTTGGTAAGTCTCCACAGGATGTGCACAAACGATCATGTGCATGCGCAAGCTTCGGCGAGAAAAAAAATTCCCATTTGCCACGGAAGCGGCGCCTAGCGATTGCCGGTGTGATCGCACCACGCCGCTTCTTTGCCGTGCTGCAGGATGGGCGTGTGATTGGCACCTCACAGGACCTCGACGGGACATCTGATCGGGCGGCCGCACGTTACTTTGCTTCAGGGCAAACAGCCACACCTCACCCCTGCGTTATCTGGCCCGTGTGACCGGGGCCTATAAAAGAATGAAATAAAAAGGCAAACATACAAGAGGTTAGCTTGGAGTGCTTCTGACCAAACACCGTATGTCTGAGCAAAGAACATGATGTTCTGTGTGTCTGCGTAAAGTGCCATCAGGTCACAGCTGTCCTATGGCCATCCCGTAGGAGTTTCAAGGCAAGAGAGGTTCGGAGGTAGTTTGCCACTGCCTGCCTCTGCATAGCAACCTGGGACTTTGCCGGTGGCCTCCCATCCACGTACCGTACTAGCCAGGGCCGACCCTGCTTAGCTTCCGAGGTCTGACGAGATCCATCCAGCCTGGCCCACCAGGTCAGGGCCATGATGTTCTACCATCACTGAAAAGGAACCGTTGGTCACCAAGAAATAATGCTGTCAGTGTACTTTCAACAATCTTATCTGTCCACTGGTGCAGCAGATCAAAACAACTTAAAACATTTTAGGTTTATTTATTTCTTTATTTGCAGAATTTGCTGCCTCTCTACCCTTGCCATGGCCACCAAGGCGACAAACAATTTAAAACTTAAATGTTGTCAAAGGCTTTCACGGCTGGAGTTCATTGGTTGCTGTAGATTTCCCGGGCTGTGTGGCCATGGTCTTGGCATTGTAGGACCTGACGTTCCACCAGCAGCTGTGACTGGCATCCTCAGAGGTATAACACAGAAAGAGGGAGTACCCTCTGTGTCAAGGTGAGACACTGGCAACTCTAATCAGGGAGGAGGCCACCTTGCTGGCTATAGAAATCTGGCTGTATCATTTGCAGGCCTTGTGATTCCGCTCTGCTTGGAATTCCCCTAATGCCAATGTGCAGATTTGAACACCGAAGTGTTGGTGCTCTGTGGAAAGTTGGCCATTACATCCTCAGCAAATAGCTCGGGGAGGACAAAGCCAATGTCATGGCATCCAAAACGATTGCCTCGGACCATTTTGCAGAAATGTGAAGCACAGATTGCGTTGATCAGAGATGAGAAGAAGAAGAGGAGATTGGATTTATACCCCGCCCTTCGCTTGGAGTCTCAGAGCGGCTTACAAACTCCTTCCCCTTCCCCTCCCCACAACAGACACCCTGTGAGGTGGGTGGGGCTGAGAGAACTCTGACACAAACTGCTTTTTCAGGAACAGCTGTGCCAGAGCTTGTGACTGACCCAAGGTCATCCAGCCAGGTGTGAGTGGAGTAGTGGGGAATCAAACCCGGTTCTCCCAGATTAGAGTCTGCGCACTTGACCACGACACCAAACTGGCTCTGGTGATGGGGAAGAGGCCTGGGCAGAACCTTGCAGCAGAGAAGCAATTGTGTGCTTTGGACTATTGCAGCCGTTGACTCTCGCTGACAAAATCCCACCCTTTCTTTGATTAGGTGAGATGGGACTTTTGGAAAGGCACAACTCAAACGCCGCAAGTGAGAATGAGGTCCGTGATTCCTCAGCTGAACTACAGTCTACAGTCATTTAAACCAGCCAGGTCACACACAGTCGCCAAAATCCACACAGTCCTTTGCGCTTTCCAGATCCACGTTATACAATACAAAGTCCTTTTATCATTACTGCACCGTTATTCCCCTCAAACTTCAGCACCCCTCCCAGACTTCACTAACCTTTGCTTCTTGGCAGGTGGTAACAAACTTCTTTACTGTCCGTTGGATGCAAAGTAGAAACCCCTTCCAACAGTGATGTCAAAGAAACAGGTGGGAAATATGAAGGGGAATCCAGCCAGCTTCTCAGTGCTTTGGTGTGGGGAATAAACGTGAGGGAAAGAATCGACCTGAGCTTTCTAACGGGCAAAGACTTCTCTTCTCCCCCCCCCCCCCCTCCCTCATTTCATGGAATTACCTTTTCCACAATTTAACCTCCATTTGTTTTTGTTTCTTGGACATCCAGCTTTGTTCCAACTGGTGCTATTTTTATAAATGATATGGTGACGGACACTTTCCCTGGTGGCCAGCAAGTGTTCTTAGAAAGTGGGTGGGAGATTTGATTAGCTGTGCAGATTTTTTTTTAAGTGTCTTCACTTTTAAGGATCTTCACTGTGGCCCATTCTGCATCCAGCATTTGCTCCGTTGTTTTTACCAAACCCACACTGGAACAGAAAAAGATGTGGCTCGAAACCGCATTCAAAGGCCCAACCTGCATCTAACATTTGCTCCGCTGTCTTACCAAACCAACGCTGGAACAGAAATTCCCCTCTGCATGGCATGCCACTTCCAGTTTGATTGACTGTCGGATTTTATGGCAGTGTCCAGACTGTATGCCGCTTTCACTTCATTTGATCTCTCGGTTTTACGGTACTGTCTGCATAGATTTATAGCCTTTTGTGTTAATTCAGGGGTGACTCTGCAGACAGTACGGATGTGGTTTTGGATGTGGTTTTGAGCCCCATCTTTTTCTGTTCCAGTGTGGGTTCGGTAAAACATCGGAGCGAATGCTAGATGCAGTCGGTGCCAAATACCCTTCGCCAACACTGTACTGACAGCAAAGTCACCCCTGAATGGCCGTAAGTCTATGCGGACAGTACCATCAAATGAAGTGAAAGCGGCATGCAGTCTGGACACTGCCATAAAATCTGACACTCGATTGATGCAGAGGGGGATTTCTGTTCCAACGTGAATTTGGTAAAACAGCGGAGCAAATGCTAGATGCAGATTGAGCCTGTGTGAATTCAGGCCAACTGTGACAGCAGCCATTTTGTGGCTGGCTGGCTGGCTGGCTCTACCTCCGGTAGGGTTGCTAAGCCACTTACCGGTAATAGTGGGGGAGAGTTGGTCCCTGCCCGGGAGTTTTCAGGCTGATTGCTGGAGCGTCAGCCGGCGACGTGCCCGGGTGACATCATCGTGCTGAGCACGTCGGCCCGAACCAGGCACTTTGGGGTCAGGGTTCCCCCCGCCAGCCTTTTCCAGACTAGCGGACTGGGGACCCTTTAGTGGGGGATCCTCTGCCCTCCCGGGGACCTGGGAACCCTAACCTCCGGTGAGGGCCATTTTGTAGCTATGCCTGCCAAGCTGTGTCAGAATTCCAGCGGTACCTGCAGGCTCCAAAAGGTTGGGGATGAAGGCTGCCAGCTCTGGGCTGGGAAATACCTTGGGGGTTTGGGGGGTGAGGCCTGGGGAGGGGAGGGGAGGGTTGGGGAGGGGAAAGAGCGGAGCAGAGGACGAGGCCATGCCACCCGCCTTCCAAAGCAACCATTTCTCCAGGGGAACTGATTGGTGTTACCTGCAGACCAGTTGTACTTCCAGGAGGTCTCCAGCCACCACCTGTAGGTTGGCAACCCAAAAGAGGAACATTTTCTCCTTCTATGGAAATAATTCATGTCACAGTCACAGACAGAAAAGCTCAGCCTTTGTTAAGGCACAAGAGAGATGTTTTGAGCTGACAAATCAAAAACACTTCCCTTCTCCAAAAAGGGTTATTGTTCATTGGAACAAATATTGGAACAATATTTGCGTTGTTTTGCCAACTATCAACAGGACAATTGGCATTACTTGTTACCCCTGGCCGAATTCTGTTATAATAACAATTGTCACTCCTCAACAGGAATGTCCCTGTTTAAGGCATTGTATGGTTATGACAGCCCACCCGTCCCATTTCTGGAAGGGGAGAAGGACATGGGATCGGGGGACGCTGCTCAATGGTGTAAACAATTGTGGGACTCTTGGCCTCTGTTATGTAAGACGTTGACTGCTGCGAAGGAGGCCTACAAAATGCAGGCTGATAAGAGAAGGGTGGAGGGATGGGCCCTACAGCCTGGTGACTCTGTGTATCTTTCTACAAAAAATATCAACATGTTGCGGCCTAGTCGGAAGTTGGGATGGAAATACATTGGCCCATTTAAAGTTAAAAGAATCATCAATGAGGTTGCTGTCGACATGGACTTGCCAAAAAAATTGAGAAAGTTGCATTCTATATTTCATTTCAGCCTCCTGAAGAGAGATTTGGGTTCCTGTCCATGGCATCCTGTGAAACCGGTGCCCCCTCCTATCATGATTGAGGGCGAGGAGCATTACGAAATATCACGGATTCTGGACTCTAAGATCAAACGGGGAAAATTGCTGTATTTGGTGGAATGGGTGGATTTCGGACCCCAACACCTCAAATGGGTGGAAGTAGGGGATATTCGGGCCCCTGAACTGTTGCAACAGTTCCATCAGGAGTTCCCGGACAAACCAGGAGATCTCCCGAAAAGACCGGGAGGCCTCCCGGGTTGGTTGGGAGAAGCTGATTTTTAAGAGGGCAATATGTCAGCTATGCTGCCATGGAGGTTGGGGAGTTCATTCTGTGCCTTGTTAATTGCTATTGCATTCTTATCCCTGCTGCTCTGCCTTTGCTGAAACGCTTATCTCTACAGATGTGCAGGAGGAGGTTGTACTGTCTGGAAGTCTCCTAGGTACCGTGAGAGACTCCTGCTTCCCAGCTTTAGCCACCTAACGGTTTCCTAACTTGTCCCGCGCGCGGAAGGGTATCTAATTGGCCCATGCTATGGGGGGGTGCATATGAATACCCTATATCCTATTTGGCTCTATTGGTTGCCGCCATTCTTAACAGTGCCTGTGTTACTGCATCTATAGCTTTGCAATAAACGTATAACCGTTCCTGAATGCGTGTGCTTCATTGCTAGCTGTGGGTTCTGACACTAGGGTTACCAACAGGCCTGGAGAAAGACGTGCAGTTCGTTTAACAAAGGCTTAATGTGTAGAAATGGGCAGGT
>NW_015165929.1:146178-146502 GCF_001447785.1 Gekko japonicus
CCCCACCCGCCTCACAGGGTGTCTGTTGTGGGGAGGGGAAGGGAAAGGAGTTTGGAAGCCGCTCTGAGACTGCTCTAAGGAGTGAAGGTTGGGGGATAAATCCAATCTCCTCCTCCTCCTCCTCCTCTTCTTCTTCTGTTAAGGGGGCACCACATTTTTATCTCTCTCTAGGCAGCTGGCAACCCAGTTCCATACACTGTTCTGTAGCCTAAAAGGGAAAATCTACATTTGTATGCTGACATTCATGATAATATCCCATGAAAAGCGCCCCTAAATTTTTATTGTGCATTATGCAGATGTTCATCTGCACACCTTTTAAGGGCC
>NW_015165930.1:0-2078 GCF_001447785.1 Gekko japonicus
CTAGTATACAAATTTGCCAGTTGGGCTTCAGTGACAAGAGCATCTGCTTATTATGGGGGGGACCTAAATGCAAGATTGGGTCCTAATAATGTAGTACTTTTGGATAAATTTGTCTGTCCTGATTTGGAAATCAATCAACTTACATTTAATCGTGCCTCATTAGATCCGGGGTTAAACATCTCTGGGTTATGTCTGATTCACTTGGTTTCCAAACTGAATTTATATATCTTAAATGGTTCAGTGAAGGGTGACTATCCGGGGCAACTAACATTTTGTTCAGGACATAAAAGATCTACAATTGATTATATTTTAATATCAGGAGATTTACTCCCAAGAATGTCCCAATTTAAGGTTGATTCAAGACCTGAAAGTGACCATTTCCCGTTAAATTTTAGCTGGGTCTCCGAAGCCCAACTGGCAAACTTGTATACTAGAATGACCCAAAATGAGGAGATTGCTGATATTAAGATCAAAAATAAATGGAATAGGGCCATCAGAAAGCCAGTCAGAGTCATCTGGCTCGGGGGACAGATCATTTTAATAGATATCCCCCACCCCTGCAGAGTCTTGGTGTCCCTGTAAGTCTAAATCCAAGCAAGTAGTATTAAGCTAGCAACTGTATTAAGAAGACTCAGTTCCCACCCCAACTCTGGATGTAGTAATGCTCTCTTGATACAGCTCCCATCTGTAAAAAAAAAATGTGACCCAGTATTGCTGCTCCTGGGCTTAACACATCAGAAAAACATCTAATCACACTAACGGGCAAAAGTTACGTTGGGACGAAATAACCAGCTTGGAACTGAGTCGCAGCTCAGCATTTGCGTAGTAAATCCCCCCCCCCTTACTTCCCCCACTTGATGAAAAGGCTTTGAGATTGCTGACCTTTTGAGAATAAACAACATTGCTGCATTTTCCCAAGTCACGGGGTGTGCACCCTCAGCGTGACCAATTTCCCGTTGTCGATCTGCTGCTGTACTTCAGTTTGACCGTGCGCCGAGACAGGCCGTAGCTCCGTGGGAAAGCACACGCTCTGCATGCAGAATATCCCCAGTTCTAAAGGCCTCTGCCCCAAGATCTGCAAGAGCTTCTGCCAGTCTGCTTGGCTCTAGCCAGAAGTCTAATTAAAGGGACTGATACATAATCTATATATTAGGAGCTGCGGTGGCTCAAGTGGTTCAGACGCTGAACTGCAGGCTGTGGAAGGTCGGTAGTTCAGCAGTTCGAGACCCGAGTGCGCCGCATGATGGAGTGAGCTCCCGTCTCTAGTTCCAGCTCCTGCCAACCTAGGAGTTCGAAAGCAAGACATTGCAAGTAGATAAATAGGTACCACTTCGGTGGGAAGGTAACAGCGTTCCGTGCGCCTTAGTGTTTAGTCATGCCAGCCACATGACCACGGAAATGTCTTCGGACAGCGCTGGCTCTCCGGCTTTGAAACGGAGATGAGCACCGCAACCCTAAAAGGGACTATAAGATTCTTTTACTGATACATAATCTGTATATTATGTATCTGTATATTATGTTGAAGATTCAGGATCAGATCTCCTGACAGGTACATTGAGAGGGAAAAGCAGCAGAGCCCAGGCAAACCCAATCTTGTCAGATCTCAGAGGCTAAACAAGTACAGAGCCCAGGCAAGTACTTGGAAGGGTGACCTCCAAGGAATACCAGGGCTGGGATGCAGAGGCAGGTTATCAAGCCACCTCTCTGAAATATCTGAGCCCCACTATGGGTAGCCAGAACTCAGAAGCACACACACACATACACACAGGGGTCATTTCGTAGAAAAAGAGGTGCAGGAGCTGAGCAGAGAGCAGAGATTGGATTTACACCCCGCCCTTCACTACCCAAAGGTGTCTCAGAGCAGCTTACAAACTCCTTCCCCTCCCCACAACAGACACCCTCTGAGGTAGGTGGGGCTGAGAGAGCTCTGACAGAAACGGCTCTTTTTCAAGAACAGCTCTTATCAGAACTATGGCTTGCCCAAGGTCACCCAGCCAGGTGCCAGTGGAGGAGTGGGGAATCAAACCCAGTTCTCCCAGATTAGAGTCCGCGCACTTAACCACTACACCAAACTGGCT
>NW_015165930.1:3132-6023 GCF_001447785.1 Gekko japonicus
TCCTGCTTGCCATCTTCTTTGCCCTGGGGGGAGGGAGACTTGAAAGGCAAGGGATTCGCCCTGATTCCCGGACATGGATTTTTGTCACCTAACAGGGTAGAAAGGAGGCTTTGAAGCAAACGCAAACACCAGAAAAGGAAATACGTAAGAAGAAAGTCTTGTTTCCCCTCCAGACAACAATTGCGGTGTCAGGGGGTGCCGAGCAGGATAAGGAGCGAACAGGGGAACCTGACAGGTAGCGCCGTCCCAAGAAATTATCATAACAATAAATAAATCTTCAGCCTCTGACAGCAAGCAGGGTGCATTCTCATGCTGCGTGTCTCTCTGTGTCTAAAGCGAGAGAGGCCTTTCTCCCTTTTTGCTGCTGACGAAGAAAATATGCTTGCGAGTCTGGAAGGCACGGTGACTTCTGGCAACCCCGAGTGGGGCTAGGATTTTTAGAGACGTGGCTTGATATTATCTGCCTCTGCCTCCTGGCCCTGGTATTCCTTGGAGGTTGCCCTTCCAAGTACTTGCCAGGGTCGCCCCTGCTTAGCTTCCAAGATCTGATGAGACTGGGCTTGCCTGGGCTATCCAGGTCAGGGCAATATCAGGCCAACTCAACATGCCTGGACACTGGGGGGCGCTACGTCACTCTAAGGGTGCATTCAGGCGGGGCATTTTAGCTGGCATAAACTGATATTTAGCCGGTAACGACTCCCTTGTAATTTCCACCCATTAGTTTCCAGGCTTTTTTGTTTTGTTTTGTTTGCCATTCCTCTGGTGATCTCTCCTTCCTACTCTGTTATTCATGGCTGTTTTTCTGTTTGTGTATCTTAGCTTGGCTTTGTTTGAGTGATTCTTTTTGTTTTTTTTAAAAATAGTTTTTAGGATGTGTTTTTATTATGCATGTTTTTAATTTGTTGTCTGCCTTGGTGGGCCGAATGAGGGCAGAAAGACCTCTACATTTTGTAGACAAGCAAACAAACAAAAACGAGAGGCAAGACAGGGGGAATGCTCAGGGTAGCCACAGCTTAGATCCTGAGATACAGGAGGTGGCCCCAGGAGTGACGGTGATTGGCCCAAGGACTGACGCATGAGGGGATGGGGGTGGGATCTCGAGGTGCCTGGCAAAGACAGAGGGTGGCATCATGTGGCACATCAGAGAGCCTGGCGCTGCCTCAGAGTGGAGGCTGACGAGGGCAGAGCAAATGAGAAACCCTCTGAAGCGAAGCAGAAAATAGCCTGCCATCTTGAATCTACCTCTGCACCCTGAAATCCCATTGAAAAGAAGTTGGCTAAGCCCTCGAAGCATCAGATTAAGGTCAGAGACCTCGCAACCATATCTGCTATGCCGTTTTCCTACTGGAGTAGACAATACTTTAAGTTTTAAAAATTGCCAATCAGCAAACGGCGGATCTGTTTGCGAACTGGAAACATCTGGGATGATGGAATTTTATGCAACTCAGAAGGTGATAAATTGAAGAGGACAAAGGGAGACAGAAGGGTCAGAGGGCAGCTCCCAGGTTATGACAAAGAGAGGCACCCCATTCAAGGAGATAACAGCTAGACACACTTAGGGTGCATTCACACAGGACATTTATGCCGGTATAGATGCCGGCTGGAATCAGTGTACTTACGAGCGATCACACGGCGAACATCTGCCTTCCGTCCCTAACCAGTGCAAACAGCCTTTAACCGTTGTATTCTGCTACTAGGTCCCCAAGTGGTGGTATCCTGAGTGCACCGGTTCCAACTGCAGTATCCCCGTCTGATCGCTCTCTGCCGGTGTAGAGCCACTTCCATTCGGAAGCCCGAGGCTTCCGCTTTTCGGCCGCTTTTTTTTTTAGTATGCGATGTGCGCTTGGGCGAAGCTTCGCCCCGTCGTGAAAAAATTAAAAAAAGAAGAAGGTGCCTAGTGTAAGGCTTTAGAAGAGTCCGGGACCTCACGGAGGCCAGTTTCAGAGTAAAAATTTAAAGGGACGTCTTCACTTCAAGGCATGCTTTCTGGGTTGGGTTGTTCTGCGCCTGTGCAAAGATCTTCATTATAAGGAAACCTGCCTATGCGCATGCGCAAACTATGTAAAAAAAAATACCGCCGACACGCTCTGCTGAGCGCCTGAAGTGTGGACGGGCATATTGCGATGTGCTGCACAGTCAGGAGGTAAGTGTGATCGCGTTTCTTCCAGATCAAACTGCTCCGGTTCCAACCAGAACAGTTTATGCCAGCTAAAATGCCCCATCTGAACGCACCCTTAGAGTGACGTAGAGCCCCCCAGTTTCCAGGCATGCTGAGTTGTTCACTCCAACAAAAATGGCCTGATATTGCCCTGATCTGGATAGCCCAGGCAAGCCTAGTCTCATCAGATCTTGGAAGCTAAGCAGGGCTGACCCTGGCAAGTACTTGGATGGGAGACCTCCAACGAATACCAGGGCTGGGACACAGAGGCAGATAATATCAAGCCACATCTCTAAAAATCCTAGCCCCACTCGGGGTTGCCAGAAGTCACCGTGCCTTCCAGACTCGCAAGCATATTTTCTTCGTCAGCAGCAAAAAGGGAGAAAGGCCTCTCTCGCTTTAGACACAGAGAGACACGCAGCATGAGAATGCACCCTGCTTGCTGTCAGAGGCTGAAGATTTATTTATTGTTATGATAATTTCTTGGGACGGCGCTACCTGTCAGGTTCCCCTGTTCGCTCCTTATCCTGCTCGGCACCCCCTGACACCGCAATTGTTGTCTGGAGGGGAAACAAGACTTTCTTCTTACGTATTTCCTTTTCTGGTGTTTGCGTTTGCTTCAAAGCCTCCTTTCTACCCTGTTAGGTGACAAAAATCCATGTCCGGGAATCAGGGCGAATCCCTTGCCTTTCAAGTCTCCCTCCCCCCAGGGCAAAGAAGATGGCAAGCAGGA
>NW_015165930.1:6049-9087 GCF_001447785.1 Gekko japonicus
GGAATGTCTGGCAAAAATGGCTTCTGCAAAGGGCTTTGTTCTCCTGACTCCCCGACATCTTTGGACAGCCTTCCAGTTGCTTAACAAATCTCATTCATTCCCCATACTTTCTTGGGCCCAAGTCCCATCACACTGAGTAGGGCTTAAAAGGTAAAGGTTCCCTTGCTCGAAAGCCAGTCGAATCCGACTCTAGGGTTGCGGTGCTCATCTCCGTTTCAAAGCCGAAGAGCCAGCGCTGTCTGAAGACGTTTCCGTGGTCATGTGGCCGGCATGACTAAACACCAAGGCGCACGGAACGCTGTTACCTTCCCACCGAAGTGGTACCTATTTATCTACTTGCAATTTCTTGCTTTCGAACTGCTAGGTTGGCAGGAGCTGGAACTAGAGACAGGAGCTCACTCCGTCTTGCGGCACCCGGGTCTCGAACTGCTGAACTACCGACCTTCCACAGCCTGCAGTTCAGCGTCTTAACCACTTGAGCCACCGCAGCTCCAGAGTAGGGCTTGGGAAGATTCCCTGCAGCTTTTCAGAACTTCAATCGTGTGTCCGCTTCTGTGGGTCCTCTAGTAACAGGGTGATCCTACACAGAGTTTCATCCTTCTAAACCCATGGGCTTAGGAGGGTATAACTCTGTTCAGGATTGCACTAGCAGTCTCTTCCCTCTGCCCAATCCTCTCACGTGAGTGGAATCAGAGGCTTTGCGTGTTCAGAGACTCAGGGGCAAACTCCATACTCCGTGTCCTTTTATCTTATCTACATTTTAATGGGCTTCCCCCCCCCCTTTTACAGAACGCATCTGTTGGTAGCTGTGGTTTCAAGTGTTGGCCCTGCTGTTTAGGAGAAGAGTGCCTTAACTCTTTCCTCCCTTCATGTTGTTTCCCCACTGGGAAACAGCTACATGCACCCACAAGTGTGGGTTCCAGCAGCAGAACCTCCTGGGATGAGGAGGAAGAGGAGGAGATTGGATTTATACCCCACCCTTCACTCGGAGTCTCAGAGTGGCTTACAAACTCCTTTCCCCTCCCCACAACAGACACCCTGAGAGGTGGGTGGGGCTGAGAGAGCTCTTTCCAGAACTGTCCTTGAAAGAACAGCTCTTGTCAGAATGATGGCTTGCCCAAGGTCATCCAGCAGCTGCAAGTGGAGGAGTGGGGAATCAAACCCGGTTCTCCCAGATTAACTTCATCACTACACCAAACTGGCTCAGTATCTGGGCAGGTGGGGCTGGGGCTCAATGGGAGAGCCTCTGCTTTGCATGCGAAAAGACACAGGTTCAATCCCCAGCATCTTCAGTGAAAAGGACCAGGCAATTTTGTTGTTGTTCAGTCGCACAGTCGAGTCCGACTCTTCGCGACCCCATGGACCACATCACGCCAGACCTTCCTATCTTCCGCCATCCTCTGAAGTTTGCTCAATTTCATGTTCGTTGCATCTATGACACTGTCTAACCATCTCATCCTTTGTCTTCCCCGTCTTCTTTGACCTTCAATCTTTCCAAGCATCAGGGTCTTCTCCAGTGAGTGCTCCCTTCTCATTTGGTGACCAAAGTATTTGAGCTTCAGTTTCATTATCTGGCCTTCCAGGGAACAGTCAGGGTTGATTTCTTTTAGGATTGACTGATTTGATCTTCTTGCAGTCCAAGGGACTCTCAAGAGTCTTCTCCAGCACCATAGTTCAAAAGAATCTATTCTTCAACGCTCGGCCTTCCTTATAGTCCAACTCTCGCAGCCATACATGACTACTGGGAATACCATTGCTTGGACCATGCAGACTTTTGTTGGCAGGGTGATGTCTCTACTTTTTATCATGCTGTTTAGGTTCACCATCGCGTTCCTCCCAAGGAGCAGGCATCTTTTAATTTCATGGCTGCTGTCACAGTCTGCGGTGATCTGGGATCCCAGGAACGTGAAGTCTGTCACTACTTCCACGACTTCCCCTTCTATTTGCCAAGGAGTGATGGGGCCGGATGCCATGATCTTAGTTTTTTTGATGTTGAGCTTCAAGCCCACTTTTGCGCTCTCCTCTTTTACCCTGAGCAAGAGGCTCTTTAGGTCCTCTTCACTTTCTGCCATTAGAGTGGTATCGTCTGCATATCTGAGGTTGTTGATCTTTTCCCCAGCAATCTTAATTCCCGCTTGTGATTCATCCAGGCCAGCATTTCGCATGATGTACTCTGCATATATATTAAATAAGCAAGGCGACAATATACATCCTTGTCGTACTCCTTTTCCTATGCTAAACCAATCAGTTGTTCCATATCCGGTTCTAACTGTCGCTTCTTGGCCCTTATACAGGTTTCTCAAGAGACATGTGAGGTGGTCTGGTACTCCCATCTCTTTAAGGACCTGCCATAGTTTGTTGTGATCCACACAGTCAAAAGCTTTAGCATAGTCAATGAAGCAGAAGTAGATATTTTTCTGGTACTCTCTTGCTTTTTCCATAATCCAGCGAATGTTGGCAATTTGATCTCTAGTTCCTCTACCTCTTCGAAACCCAGCTTGTACTTCTGGTAGTTCTCTATCCACGTACTGTTGAAGCCTAGCTTGTAGGATCTTGAGCATGACCTTGCTAGCGTGTGATATGAGTGCAATTGTGCGATAGTTTGAACATTCCTTGGCATTGCCCTTCTTTGGGATTGGAATGTATACTGACCTTTTCCAATCCTGTGGCCATAGGTGATGTGAAAGACCACAGGCTGAGACCCTGGAAGATCACTGCCACTCCGAGTAGACGATACTGACCTTGATGGACCGATGGTCTGATTCAGTACAAGGCAGCTCCGTGTGTTTGTTCATGAGGAGAGCTTCCAGGTTCTTTGCATACAAACCACTGAGGTCTTTACAGGTCAGACTCAGCAGCATATATTGGCCCCAGTTTGCCACTTCCTTTTGTGTCTGGGGCACATACTTACTTGAATCAATATATTCATAAGAACATAAGACACGCCAGAGTTGGATCAGGCCAAAGGCCCATCCAGTCCAACACTCTGTCACACAGTGGCCAAAAATACCAGGTGCCATCAGGAGGTCTACCAGTGG
>NW_015165930.1:9496-12322 GCF_001447785.1 Gekko japonicus
TGCTTACTCCCAACTCCAAATCATTAATGAACAAGTTAAAAAGCAGTGGACCAAGTACTGATCCCTGCAGTACCCCACTGCTTACCACCTTCCACTGAGAAAATTGCCCATTTATACTCACTCATTCATTGGAAGATGATCCAGATTGCCTTTTCGAATAATAACTTAATAGCCCAGTCTTCTCGCAAATAAATATTCGTGCTAGAACATTTCAAGGGATAAATTTGCTATGGAACATGGCGTTCACTTTCATCATACAAGTGCAGGAGGAAAGGAGCTTCTGATTGAGGATTCTGCTCCATTTTTCCTTGGGCCTGAGACTCCGACTCCTCTTGATCTGCTTGTGAGCAAAATTCAAATCTCACTTGGTTCAGGGGACGGCAGGAGTGTGGCCGTTGGGCAGGAGGCCACCTGGCTACCCCTGGAAGAAGCTGGCACTTCTCTAGCATGTAACCAGGGGTCATTTTGTAGAAAAAGAGGTGCAGGAGCTCATTAGCATAACTCATTAGCATAACTTATTTGCATATGCCACACCCCCTGACATCACCGGGACTGTGTCAGAAGGCAACACCCACCGCTCAGGCTCCACTGGACTGTTTTGGATTGCTAGCTATGGGGGGGGGTATTCCAAATGAGGTCTCACCATTGATTTATATAGGGGCATTATTATATTGGCTGATCTGTTTTCAATACCCTTCCTAATAATCCCCAGCATAGCATTTGCCTTCTTTATTGCAGTCACACACTGTCTCGACATTTTCAGTGAGTTATCTACTACAACTCCAAGATCTCTCTCTTGCTCAGTCTCTGCCAGTTCAGACCCCATCAATGTGTATTTATATTTAGGATTTTTGGCTCCAATGTGCATCACCTTGCACTTGGCCACATTGAACCCCATTTGCCATGTTGACGCCCACTTGCCCATCCTTGACAGATCCCTTTGGAGTGCCTCACAATCCTCACTGGTTTTCACCACCCTGAACAGAGCTGTTCTGACAAAAGCAGTTCTCGAAAGAGCTCTCTCAGCCCCACTTACCTCACAGGCAGTGTTCCCTCTAAGCTGAGTTATTGTGAGCTAGCTCAGTTTTTTAGCCTCTGGCTCACAGATTTTTGTTTTACCTCAGGAAGGATGGCTCCAAAGCAAACTAATTTATGCAGTAGCCAAACTGAACACTCACAACTTTAATGCCAGTAGCTTACAAGGTAGAATTTTTGCTCACAAGACTCCACAGCTTAGAGGGAACATTGCTCACAGGGTGTCTGTTGTGGGGAGGGGAAGGGAAAGGAGTTTGTAAGCCACTCTGAGACTCTCTTGGGTAGTGAAGGGTGAGGCATAAATCCAATATCTTCTTCTTCATCATCATCAAGGACCCCACCCAGAACAAAGTAGCAGCTACACCAGATGTTTGGAGATGTTCTGGGACAGGCCCTTGGCGGGGAGAGATCGGCTGGTGCAGACAAGCTCTCTGAGTTTAATGCTTTTGTAGCTTAGCCAAAAAAAACCACCCAATTTTCAACTGCATCCCAGCATTAATACCTAGGGTGGGTAATTGTCTCTGCTGGCTGCAGGCAGAACACTCTCTGCAGTCGACCCTTTCACACACTTTCCCATTAACAATGAAATGCTGGAATAAATATTTCAAATGGATTTCAACAATACTGGAGCACTTCTTCCGAAAGGTGCCCGTGTGCCATTTATTTAGCAGCCAGAGACAAAGGGGTTCAATGGAAAAGTAAAGTCTACTGGGGCCCTTGGGGGAACAATGGGGGAGGGAGGGAGGGGCCAGTGCTCACAATTCATTGACCCACTGAGATTGTCAGAAAGGGGAAGGCTCGGCTTAGATTGTTTGTGTCTTTGTTAAATATACAAGCAGATCCATTCTTTCCCTCAAAATCACGTTCAGATTTCTTACGATAGAATGACATGTAAATGAACAGCACAATTTACAAAATCGCATCTGACACAAACCGAGGATAAAATAATACTGGAATTAAAAAAGAATAATAAATTTTAAAAAAATGGCAACAATGACATGTAGATATTATACCCTGAAACAGGAAGGAAAGAGGGACTATTCAGAACAGAAATGAACATGGCAGCGGACTGGGGGGTGTGGGCAACAGGAATGGAGAGACCTGCAAGTGTATTATCTGGCTTTCCATTATGTCTGGGCAAACTGAATGCTTGCATTAGCTTCATTTACATTAGAAAAGAAGAAGAGCCCTGTCAGATCAGACCAGTGGTCCATCTAGTCCAGCATCCTCTTTCCCACAATGGCCAATCAGATGCCCCTAAAAGGCCTACAAGCCCAAGCATCCCCCTGCTGCTGTTATCGGCAACTAGTATTAAGAGGTACACTGCCTCTGAACACGGAGGCCCTTATTTAGCCATGACGGCTAATATCCATTGATGAATCTTCCCTGAATGTATCTAATCTCCTTTTATTTAGAAGCATATTTGTGTGTTTCTTTTAGGAAAAAAATGCAAAGACATAATCAGTAGAAAATAGTCAAATGGCCCCTGCCACACAAGGGAAGAAGGGACGGCCAAATTTTAAAAACCACTCAACTACTAAATATCATACTATAAGAAAACAGAATAGCTTGCGATTTAGATATAAGATGGCAAAATGTAAAACATAACACTTCACTCATATAACACATTCCCTAGAAATAACTATTATTCCAGTATACAATAAAGTAAAACCATTGATTGGGGGGGGGGGATCCTTGTGAATGAAACTTTCTTTCCACCACAGAATCATAGACTCATAGAGTTGGAAGGGACCTCCAGGGTCATCTAGTCCAACCCCCTGGACAATGCAG
>NW_015165930.1:12864-19222 GCF_001447785.1 Gekko japonicus
CGAGCCCCATGAGGGGCCCGGCGGTGGACCTGCAAGGCCGGCGGGAGTGCAAGGAAGCCCTGCGAAGGCCCTCCCTGGCCCCAGGCAGGCAGGGGTGGGGAGAGGCAGGGAGGAAGCAACTTACCCTCCCTCTTCTCCTGCCTCCTCCTGGCTGAATGAGGGCCGGAAGCGGGGCGGCCAGAAGTAGGGGGCAGGGCTTCGTCATGTGCCCCGCCCCCCGTACCTCACTCGGGGGAACTGCGATCCCCCGTGATCCCCCCGAAATGACCTCTGATGCACCCAAATAGCTTCAACTGCTATAGGAATTCCCTTAACAACATTTCCCAAGTCGGACTCATTCGTATAAACCCAAACCAAGTATTATACAGACGCCTTTTTAAGAATATTCACTCCCAAAGCTCTCGCAATTGGGCATTCTCACTAAAGGTGTATGAAAGTACCAACCTGCATCTAAACCCTGTTTCAACCCATTTGCTATCACCACGTCTCATGGCAGTGACTTCTGCCAGTTAATTACACTTTGAGTGACAAAGGGCTCCGTTTTGTCTGCCAACAGACTTCATTAAGGTCTAGTCTTTTGAGTAAGTGAGAAAGTTTTTCTCTTGCTCGCTTGCTTCGTCGCTACAGTTGGCACAGAGTCATGGTCTGAACATGCAAGGGAAATGGAGATGACCCTTTTTTGGTTTTATTTTGCTTGGGCCACCCCCTTATTCCCTTTTCCATCTCCAGATCACTCTCAGAATCCGGAGTAGCCCTGCCCACGCCGCCGCGCATCCTCCTCCTGCAGCTGGCAGAGCTCCTCCCAACCCTGGCACTCCTCCCAGCTGCTGCTGCTGGTTTTGCCACGGGCCACGACGCCTGGCTCAATGGAGGGCGCTCCTGTGGGCTGCACGGCCTCACTGCCTCCCTCGCTGGCCAGGCGCGCCAGCAGCCGCCCCTGCCTCTCCTCCCGCGCCCTAACGGCCGGCTCGTGCTCTAGGCGAAGGCCTAGTTCGCCTAGCGGGCGAGCCGGCCCTGCACCCAGGTCCCTGTGTTTTCCCCTCCGCTTTCAAGGTCAGTCATGCCAGCCTCAAGGGAATGATCGTGTTCACTAAGAGCCAGGACCCCACTGTGCCACAGGCATAGTCACTCACAACCCCAGTTCCACAGGAGCTAACGATAAGTGCGGCACACTGGACTATGAATAGCCCCCTGGGCTGGCTTTGTATCTTCACAGCGAGTGCCATGAAAGCTTTGAAACCTCCAATTCAAGGTGTTTAATCAAACTTTGAAGTTATTCTAAAAAATCATGTGGTACGAGGAAGTGCCTCAAGGGCTTTGCCTTCCTCACCCGGTGCTGAACTTCCACAGGAACTCAACTCTCCTTTGTCTTTTGCCTGACAAAGAAGTACGACTTGAACAGAGGCCTGTGTGTGTGCGCACCTGTGTGACCAGATATTTGAACAGCAGGACCATCTGAGGGCTGACCTGATGAGTCTAACTATCTTTTTTCCCTCCGGTCCCTCAGCACTACCACAGAAGGGAAGTAGAAGAGGAGGAGATTGGATTTATACCTCGCCCTTCATGCAGAGTCTCGGAGCGGCTTCCAAACTCCTTTCCCTTCCTCTCCCCACAACAGACATCCTGTGAGGTAGGTGGGGCTGAGAGGGCTCTCTCGAAAACTGCCCTTGAGAGAATAGCTTTGAAAGGACTTATGACTGACCCAAAGTCACACCAGCAGCTGCATGTGGTGGTGTGGGGAATCAAACTCAGTTCTCCCAGATTAGAGCCTGCACTCTTAACCACTACAACAAACTGGGAAGGAGAATAATTCTAGCTATGGCATCCCTCCTTCTATCAATGGCCACCAGAGGCTCCCTTCTGATCCATTTTAAAGGATATTGTTGAGGGTAATTAGCTGACTGTTATGGGGAGCCTTGAGTGCAGCCGACAGTAGAAAGATGGGATCAAAGCGTGCTAAATCAGTGGTCCCCAACCACAGTGACCTCTAAGGTGTGCTGGGGGTGCTGGTGCACAAAATTTTAACAAGCAGCTCAGGGGTTGAGAGCTTCTGACCGTGAGACATTTTTCCCCCATTGGAAACAATGGAGGATGGGGGCACCTCCTTCTGGGGCCCATAGAATTGAACCCCCTGGTTCAACCTTTTTGAAACTTGGGGGGGGGTTGAGGACAGGCACCAGCAGCTATGCTGAAAATTTGGTTCTTCTACCTAAAATTAAAGTCCCCCCAGAGTAGACTTGCCAAGTCCCCCCGAGGGGGGGGGAAACCCAGGGGGATCCCCACCCTGACGTGCATGTCACCTGGAAGTGACACAACCACGCCAGGCACGCTGGGGGCGGGGCCATGGTCATTCGAGGGAAAACTCTATGGTTTTCCCTCGGATGGTCGTTGTCAGCAATTCAGTTCCCAGGTTCACTTCCAAATAGTTTTTCCTAGGCTTGTTTTCTGCTTGGCATTCCTTGTGGGGTCATTTTTAGGCCAGGCAGTGTTAGATTTAATATTTATCTGGAGTGATTTTTATATGAAGGGTGTCTGGGCTTGCTTTCTCTCTGGGTGCCAACTACTTCTCTTGCTTTCTCTCTGGATGCCAACTGGCCCTTTCTTACATGCACAGGGAAATGCCGATTGCTACTTTGGGGTCAGGAAGCAATTTTCTCCAGGCCAGTTTGGTTAGGGATACTGGAGGTTGTTTATTTGTTTTGACATCTTCTCGGTGTGGAGCAGGGGTCACTGGGGATGTGGGGGGGAGCTAGTTGAGAATTTCCTGCATTGTCCAGGGGGTTGGTCTAGATGACCCTGGAGATCCCTTCCAACTTTATGACTCTACCCAACTTTAGGAGAGAGCTGACTGCTAACACTTCCTATAATGCTAGCTAGGATCCAGAAGTCTTGATATAAACAGAGGATGGCTTTGGGATATCTCAGCTCTTCTGGCAATAAGAAGATGGATGGGAAATTTTCTTGTACTAAAGTAGAAGCCCAGTTGGCCAGGAAACTGAGGGGCGAATTTTTAATTGAACAGGTATTTTTCTGGCAAAGCAACATTTTGAAACTTCAGGTTATTTGACTGATTAGAAGCTTCGAGGCCTCCTGCAGCTTTTGCTGTTGCCAAGAGTTGTTTCGTTTTATTGGGCTGTTCTTAAAAAAAAAAAAGGCTGTTTTGCTTCTCTGAGACTATGAGTGTAGAATGTAATATGCTACATCCACACAGAACAGAAGCTTCCACTTTCCCCTTCCTACTGCAGCATACTTAAGCTCCAGCCCGGTATTTTTAACATGGTGCCCCTTTGGCCTGTCTCAGATAAGAACTTCTGGTGCTGGAAGTTTGAAAGCAGAATCAATGGAAAAAAAGAGGTCAAAAGAGGTTTCTAATGCACAGCGGTGTTCTCTAGGGATTTCTTTCTCTTGATTTGCAATGGGAATATTTCTGATGCCTCTCCCTGGGTGGCTGATAGGCAGGACTGCACAGGCATACGTTCTGTGCTCGCTTTCCGGCATCGGCTCCGTCCAGCAAGGCTCCGCTGCGCCTACGTGCACTCCGTTGCTTGCCTCCCGGTCTCCGCCTTCAGTCGTCATCGGCCGCATGACGTTCTTTTTGCTGGCCACCAGGGGTTGCTCCACCGTGTTCCACCATCATTGCTCCGCCTCCTCCGATGTTCTCTCTCTGCTGCCATTTCGCGCCATCTCCACGCCGCCACCACACACAGATTTTTTGCTCATAATACTCCACAGCTTAGAGGGAGCATTGTCTACTAGCTATTTAGATGTTACTTTGCTTTCGAGCCGCTGGGTGGGTGGGGTGTCTATACTGCCAATCAAATGTTCAGTGGCCAATCAGAACTTTTGCTGGGCAAAAGTCCTACCTGGCCAAGCCCATTTTCTAAAAACACTTGGTGGATGCCAGAAAAAGTGTCAGCAAGGCTCCACAGGCACCTTGTTGGGGACCCATGCACTAAATAAATCATGAGTAAGGGATGTTCCCCAGTAGAGAAATGTTTGTGCACAGGGAGGCTTCAGGAGTGTGTGTGAGAGAGAGAGAGAGGGAGGGAGGGAGAGAGGGAGGGAGGGAGGGAACGCACGTGCTCATGCCCTCAACAGATCTCTCAGTCCATCTGTGCATGCCTCTGCATCCTTATCACTATGCCTCAGTTTGGGAAAGTATTCCACTTACCTCTTGCATCTTGTGGCACATTAAAGACTAACAGATTTATTGCCGCATAAACCAGAGCCCGCTTCACCGGATGCCAGGACAACCAGATGGATCTGATAAAATGGGCTCTAGTCCACAAAAAGCCTCTGCGACAATAAATCTTAATGGTCTTTAAGGTGCCACAAGACTGCCTGTTGCTTTTTTCTTTGCTACAACGAAACATCCTTGCGTGGGTTTCCCTCTCGAAGTCACCTCTTGAACTCTGCTAAGATCTCTCATTCAAAAGTTAAGTGCGTGCTATATATCTGCAACAGCAGAGTTTGAAGCTTTCCCCGAGACTCCGTCCCTCGAGGAGGAGGGTGTCTCTCTGCTTACATCCCTAAAGATGTACCCATTTATGCCACTCTTCACATTGACTTGACACATAATCTTTCATTTGCTATATATAAAGTGTGGGAGGGGGAGGGGGAGGGAGAGAATGTCAGAGTCCTTCACTCCTTGACTCTGACAGCATATGAGAGGAGTCTGTCAGAATGCTTCTTCCCAGAGAACTTCTTTCTTTTTCTGGGGTTGATGGGTGCTGACAGACAAATCAGACAGATGATCAGTCTCACTTGGGGGGGGGGATGTGAAGGTGTGTGGTTGTGTGGTTTGGGGGAGTGTGTGCCAGTGTTTCTCTTCCCTGCTGTCATGGCTCAGGTGGGGTGTCACCTGATGCTGCCACCACTCTGGATTTCAGGCTCCCTTGAGAAGGCCCAGAGCACCCTCCCAAGACCTTCAGACCCAGACCTCCCTTTTGGCCAAATAACAGGCGTGAGGGCCAGGCAGAGTGAAACAAGGAAAAGGTTTATTTTATAGGAGGTCAAACAACAAGGTGCAGAATAATAACAGTAAGTGGGTGAAAAGAAAAGAAATCCAATGCCCTAACGCGTCTAAATATATACTGTCCCTAGCTCACTCCCTCAGGATGAGGGTCTCTCCCCTGCAGCAGCCTTCCTTCTGGCTCTGCCCTCTGGAAGGAAGAACAGCTTCTGCTCTGGCACCAGCCCTTTTGTTCTCCAGCCCTCTTCTTCCCTATTGGTCGATTTTGGCTCCAAAACCTCTCAGGGGCTTCTGGGAGTTGTAGGCCCAGCCTCACCTACTGCTAGCCAGGCTCCCTGGGTAGGGTTGCCAACTCACTTTTTGCCGGGAGCGGAGGGCTCCCGGCCAGCAGCCATTTGAGGGGGAAACTCTTTGTTTTCCCATCAAATGGTGTTGCCCCGCCCCCAGCGTGTGACGTCACTTCCGGGTGACGCACACGCGGGGGTGGGGTTTCCCCCAGGCCCCGATTCCGCGGGGGCGGAAATCGGGGCTCGAAAGCAGGGGGAAATCCGCCCCCCGGGGGCATTTGGCAGCCCTACTTCAAGTCACAGCTGACTTATGGAGACTCCATGGGGTTTACAAGACAAGAGATGTTCAGAGGTGGTTCGCCATTGCCTGCTAATGTGGGGTAGGGGGTAAGAGCAGCACACTCTGTTCTGAAGAACCAGGTTTGATTTCCTCCTCCTCCTCCATGAGAAGCCTGCTGGGTGACCATGGGCCAGTCCCAGTTCTCTCAGAACTCTCTCAGCCACACCTGCCTCACAAGGTGACTGTTGTGGGGAGAGGGGTAATGAAGAGCCGGCATGGGGTGGTGGTTAAGAGCAGCAGACTCTAATCTGGAGAACTGGGTTGGATTCCAGTGTGGTGTAGTGGTTAAGTGTGCAGACTCTAATCTGGGAGAACCGGGTTTGATTCCCCATCAGAACTCTCTCAGCCACACCTGCCTCACAAGGTGACTGTTGTGGGGAGAGGGGTAATGAAAAGCCAGCATGGGTTGGTAGTTAAGAGTGGCAGACTCTAATCTGGAGAACTGGGTTGGATTCCAGTTTGGTGTAGTGGTTAAGTGTGCAGACTCTAATCTGGGAGAACCGGGTTTGATTCCCCACTCCTCCACTTGCACCTGCTGATGTGACCTTGGGTCAGCCACAAGCTCTGGCACAGCTGTCCTTGAAAAAGAGCAGGTTGTGTCAGAGTTCTCTCAGCCCCGCCCACCTCACAGGGTGTCTGTTGTGGGGAGGGGAAGGGAAAGGAGACTGTAAGCCACTCTGAGACTCCGAGTGAAGGGCGGGGTAGAAATCCAATCTCCTCCTCCTCTTCTTCCTCTTCCTCCTCCTCTTCTTCTTCTGG
>NW_015165930.1:20989-21319 GCF_001447785.1 Gekko japonicus
CCTGGAGAGTGACACCCCCCCTGGCGACTCCGGGGCCAGCAGGCCTGGGGGGTCCTTGGAAGGATTAAATGCCTCCCCATGCCTTCCCCGGCCTGTCCAAGGGTCGGCTTGCCTCGGCTCCCCGCAGCCGCGGGGTGCCCAGACAAGCCAAGGGAAGGCATGGAGTGTGTGGCCTAATATGCTAATATGTTTCTGCTGCTGGGTGTGGCCTATTATGCTAATGAGTTCCTGCTGGGCTTTTTCTACAAAAAAAGCCCTGCCCATGTGTGTTGTGGGGGGGGGGCAGAGGTCTGAGGAGCAAAGAACTTGGATGGGGGATCTAAAGGGAAG
>NW_015165930.1:21392-23312 GCF_001447785.1 Gekko japonicus
GTCTTTCGTCCTGTGTTCGTCTCTCTCTCTCTCTCTCTCTCTCTCTCTCTCTCTCTCTCTCTCTCTCTCTCTCTCTCTCTCTCTGTGAGAAGGACAGCCAGACCCCCGCCTGCCCCAACTGCTCCCTCAGTTCCGTCCTTCTAAAATTCTCTGGTGAGAACAGAACATCTCCAGCAGCCTGTCCACCAAAGACCCTTCAGTGATCTCTCTGCCAGTTTGGTGCAGTGGTTAGGAGCACGAATTCTAATCGGGGAGAACCGGGTTTGATTCCCCACTCCTCCACGTGCAGCTGCTGGTGTGACCTTGGACCCGTCACAATTTCTTTCAGAGCTGTTCTCTCAAGGGCAGTCTTCGAGAGAGCTCTCTCAGCCCCACCTACCTCACAGGGTGTCTGTTGTGGGGAGGGGGGAGGGAAAGGAGATTGTAAGCCGCTCTGAGACTCCTTAAGGGTAGTGAAGGGCGGGGGTATCAATCCAATCTCTTTTTTCTTCCGCTGCTTAGGAAACAAGCGTGGTGGGTCCTCCTTTGAAACCCACCAGGGGAGAGGAAGTGCAGCTGGGGATCTTTGCTCCTCACAGCCCCTCACACTTCTCACTTTTGTCCTTTCGGCTGTCTGGTCATTTGCACTCCACTCTGTGTGGCAGGAGAGAGTCCTGCTGCCGCTATCGGCTCCCGGCTTCACTGAGCTTTTCTGTCCAAGTGAGAAGGGCACGCGCGTGAAGCACTGCAGTTGGAGCGTGTGCCTGACGGTTGTTTTGAACTCCCAAGAACCAGGCTTTTGATTAATATCCTTGCCTTTGCTCATAGACAATAATTATCAGAATAACTTCATCTTGGTCCGTTTATGATGAATGAATGTTATATCATGATGTCAGGAGCCATGTTGTCATGTTGTTAGTTTGACCACTGAGGAAGTCTAATTGGACCAAAACGCGTCTGGTAAGGTCAATATTTGTCACTTTTGGATGTCGTCGTCCATTATCAGTGATAATTGAGGCTATGGCGACAGCCAATATCTGTTTTTAATCTACTGTGAAATAACTGCATGTCTATTTGGGCCCACTGGTTAATATTTATTAATTTTTAATTTGCTTAACAATGTTCTTGAGCCTGTACATTTCTGTTTTCTTAACTTTCGGGGACTTAAGAGGCCCTTTGGTTTCTCCAGCTGCTCTGGGCCGTTGCGGGGCCGGGCTGCCTCTCTGCTCTTCAGTGTGCGGCGGGAAGCGATAAGCTCCGCACACCAGCAGTCCCTGTGCGTCGTGCTCCCCTCCATCTAATTGGATCGGTCAGTTTTCCCCGGCAATCAAATATAAACTGGATTTTGGTGAACTGATAGGTTAACGGGGGGGGTGAAGCGAGTTAGAGGCAGGAAGAGATTGCACTGACAAGGCATTGGGGGGGGGGGGAGGAAAGGAAAAGGCACAGGAAGGCTGCAGACGTCGCTCTGGAGTGAAATTTCACTGCTCCAAAGGAAGGGAGGAGAAAACAGCTCCAGCAAAGCGGAAGACAGGGCAGGTGACCACAAGCCATCCCTGCTGGGCCTGTACACTTGGGTCCTGTCCTGCATCAGTACTCCTGCACCCAGGGGTCGTTTTGTAGGAAAAGAGCTAGGGGAACTCATTAGCATAACTCATTAGCATATGCCACACACCCTGACATCACCGGAAGTGTGTCATAAGGCCACACCCCCTGACATCACCGGAAGTGTGTCATAAGGCCACACACCCTGCCCCCAATGGTCCCGGCCGCCGGCGCCAGCCTTGCAGCTCCACTGCCGAGCCCCATGAGGGGCCCAGCAGTGGACCTGCAAGGCCGGCGGGAGTGCAAGGAAGCCCCGCCAAGGCCCTCCCTGGCCCCAGGCAGGCAGGGGTGGGGAGAGGCAGGGAGGAAGCAACTTACCCTCCCTCTTCTCCTGCC
>NW_015165930.1:23335-25166 GCF_001447785.1 Gekko japonicus
CCCCCGTACCTCACCCGGGGGAACTGCGATCCCCCGCGATCCCCCCCGAAATGACCTCTGCCTGCACCTGATTAACCCCCTGAACAGAATGTGGATTGGATGCAAAAATGGACTCTCATCTGTCTTCTCCATTGCATTAACAGTGCTCCCCAGTGGCATAAGAACATAAGAGCCCCGCTGGATCAGACCAGTGAAGGTCCATCTGGTCCAGCCTCCTGTTTCACAAAGTGGCCAACCAATTCCTCTGGAAGGCCAACAACAGGGCAGAGAGGTCAAGGCATTCATAAGAACATAAGAAGAGCCTTGCTGGATCGGACCAATGGTCCATCTAGTCCAACATCTTTGTCTCACAAAGCGGCCAACCAGTTCCTCTGGTGGGCAACCAACAGGGCATAGAGGCCGAGGCCTTCCCCTGATGTTGCCTCCTGGCACTGGGATTTAGAGGCTTACTGCCTCTTCGATGTGGAGGCATTTTTAGACTATGATGCGTGATCCTATCCATGCTTCTTCAGAGCTCCCCGCCGGCCCCCGGTCCAAAACAGTCCAGTGGCACCTTTAAGACCAAGTTTTATTCAGGTACAAGCTCTCCCTCCTCTGCGAGGACAGATCTGCACGTTCCCCCCCCCCCAATAGCTAGCAATCCAAAACAGTCCAGTGGAGCCTGAGCGGTGGGTGTTGCCTTCTGTCACACTTCCGGTGATGTCAGGGGGTGTGGTATATGCAAATACGTTATGCTCATGAGTTATGCTAATGAGCTCCTGTGCCTCTTTTTCTACGAAATGACCCCTGAAGACAAGCATCATTCATCTGCTGCTTGATTATGCTTGGTGTTCTTGGCAGTTGGGTGAAGTATTCTTTTATCTTCTTCTTTGTTTCTCCCCATCAAGTCGTGGCTGATTTATGGTGACCCCAGTGGGTTTTCAAGGCAAGAGCCATTCAGAGGTGGATTACCATCGCCTGCCTCTGGGTAGCAGCCTTGGTATTCCTTGGTGATCTCCCATCCAAAATACTAACCAGGACCAGCCCTACTTAACTTCCAGGATCTGATGAGATTGAGCTATCCTGGTTAGGGTTCCTAGTCTTGTTGTGTCGTGGTGAAGAGCAGCGGACTCTGACCTGGAGAACCGGGTTTGGTTCCCTACTCTTCCTCCACATGAAGCCAGCTGGGTGACCTTGGGTCAGTCACAGTTCTCTCAGGGCTCTCTCAGCCCCACCTACATCACAGGGTGTCTGCTGTGGGGAGAGGAAGCCGCTTTGAGACTCCTTCAAGTTGTGAAAATTGGGGTATAAAGCCAACTCCTCCTTCGCAGAGACCATTTCCGCACTAGTGAAATTCCCCACATTGACATTTTTAAGGCCGCGGTCACACGGAACTCTTACCGCGCTAGTTTTCCCGCAGTTGTTCTATCCGTGACATTTTATATCGCTTGGAGGTGGTCAGACGGTCCCTCTGTCTTCCGCTTCACTCGCGCGAAGTACTGATCACACAGCACGCCGTCCCCGCGGCGGTGCGGGGTTTAAACCTCCCCCTGCGCATGCACATGTGCATAACTTAAACCGGAAACACAAAAAGGGGGGGTAGCACAGTCACGGCGGATTGCTGTCCAGATACCAAAACCGCGGATACAAAGCGCGAGATATCGGAAAACACCTGTTCCAACGAGTGTCAGAAAACGCAGATAAAAAGAGCGGAAACCACGGGACCCAGCCCTCTTCGGTGCGGGAGGCGGGTTTGCCAATATGAACAGGAAACTTTAATGCGCGAGGGATCAGCAGCGAAGCCCGCACTAAATGTTCGTGTGACCTGACCCTAAGTTTGCATGTTGTGTGA
>NW_015165930.1:26361-37829 GCF_001447785.1 Gekko japonicus
TATATAACTGAAAAAGATACACTTCCAAAAAAGTCATTGTATCAAGATATATTATTTCTTTAACAGATCTCTGGTTTATTTGTAGATAATCAGTAGATATGAAAATGTTATTTTGGTGACTGTCTAGAGGTTGTATGTTATTTAGGGTGCGTTCAGACGGGCCGTTTAGTCCGCTTTCGGCACGCTTCAGTAACAGATTTTATATCCACGTTCACAAGTGAAGGGCAGGGTATGAATCCAATCTCTTCTTCTTCTTCTTCATCATCATCATCATCAAAAAGGGGGGATGGCTGTGTCTGACCATGTCATGTGGTGGAGGGCACAAATCAATCTGTTGCACTCGGGGCCAGGGGGTTGTCTCAGCTCTCTCGGAGAAGCTGTTCAGTGGGGCTTCTTGGGCTCTTCTCCTTTCTGCAGACATCACATGTGGGCCTGTATGACAAGCGCCCTCACCAGCCTATTGCTAGTTGTTGAGAGGGGCATGCTGGTGGGGCGTGAGGTTCTCTGCCACTGTGCCCCCAGATCCCCACGCCAAGGTGCCATTGCCTTGAGGAACGGAGAGCAGAGCAGCGGAATCTCCCAAACACAGCAGGTCCGTTGGGACGCGGGAGGGAAATGGCCGAGCTCGGGAGTAGAGTAATTAATCTTGGTTCCCTGAGCGAGCAATCCTTCCAAGTAGCTTCTCAGGCAACAATAGACAAATGCAAGAGGAGCAGGCCGGGGAGGGGGAGCCCCATTGTTCCGACTTTGCCGGGCGCAGTCAGAGCTGGACTCTCTGCAGCGGCATTCGGAGGCTGTCCAGACTTCATTCCTGTTCAGCTCCGCAACAATGGAAGCAGCCCATGTGCAGGGCAAGATAGCGCCTGTGAGAAAACAGTGCGGAGTCCTTCTGGAAGCAGCTGAACAAGCAGGGCTAAGGGCTCACTCCTGTACAAAAGGGAGGAAAAGAGCTACTTTGCACAGAGCCTGCGTGCACCAGGGGAAAACCCCTTTTGTGGCTCCCAGATGCATGATGGGCAAGGGAGGTGGGGCACAGAACTGTGATAAGGAAGTGCAGATCTGGCTTTTCTGTCCTGTTCTCCAGGCGTCTGAGCTGGCTCTGTACAAAACAGGTACACTGTATCAAGATATATTATTTCTTTAACAGATCCCTGGTTTATTTGTAGATAATCAATAGATATGAAAATGTCATTTTGGTGACTGTCTAGAGGTTGTATGTTATTTAGGGTGCGTTCAGACGGACCGTTTAGTCCGCTTTCGGCACGCTTCAGTAACAGATTTTATATCCATGTTCACACACCCAACATCTGCGCACCGTCCCCAGCCGTCGCTTTCTGGCTCAAACCCCCTTTAAAATGGAGTATTTTGTTACCAGGTCCCCAAGTGGTGTTTTCCTGATTCTCTGGTTCTAGCCACACTTTTCTGACATCTGATCACTCCTGCGGTGTCGAGCCACTTCCCGTTTAAACCCCCTCCCCACTCGAAAGCTGCACGAGGCTTCCGCTTTTCGCCTGCCATTTTTTAATGCGTTGGCGGTGCGTGCACAGGCGGAACTCCGCCATCGCGTTTAGAAAACCGACATTTAAACGGTCACTTGTTTTAGCGTTTAGATGCGTTCGGGATCTCACTGAGGCCATTTTTTGGGTCCAACATTTAAAGGGAAGTCTTTTGTTGGAGGGGTTGTGGATTGATTCGCCCTGGTGGTTCTGCACATGCGGCATGATCGTTTCCCCCCCTTTTATGTAGGGGCACCTATGTGCTTGCGCAAATTGAGGGGGGAAATTTAACAACCCACCAACACACGCTCCCGCGCATCGGTAGTGTAGACACCGGGGAGCAAAGTGATTGCGTGGTGAGGTGGGATAAGAGAGGTAAGTGTGATCGCGATTATCCAGATCAAATATAATCCGGTTAGAACCAGAGCAGTTTAACCCGCTCTCAGCACGCTGCCTGACTGCACCCTTAAAGTTATTTAAAAATTTAAAAAGAGGGAGCATCCACAAGGGTTTGACTGATCACCTGGTCATAGGTAGGAAAAGAAGCAGCTCTCAGCTGACCAAGAAAGGATGGGAGGGACATTCTATTTTATTCTGTCCATTTACTTCACATACTGTTATGCCGCTTTCCCATGATAAACTTGTTCCAGCTTGGTCACTAGGGTTGCCAACTTCCAGGTGTGGCCTAGAGATCTCCTGGAGGCTGGAACTAGAACTGATCTCCAGGCAGCAGAGATCAGTTCCCCAGGAGAAAATAGCCATTTTGGAGGTTAGACTCTGTGGCACAGTGCCCCGCTTGGGTCCCTCCCCAGGCTCCACCCCCAAAGGTAAAGGTAAAGGTTCCCTTGCTCGAAAGCCAGTCGAGTCCGACTCTAGGGTTGCGGTGCTCATCTCCGTTTCAAAGCCGAAGAGCCAGCGCTGTCCGAAGAAAGCTCCAGGTTATTTCCCAACCCAGAAAAGGCAACCCTATTGCTTACAAAAGAAAAGACAAGAAAAACAGTAAATACAATATAACCCTAAAACCACAGTAATTAAAACTGAGCAATCAACATGACCCTTTAAAAAAGGGATACAGTTCTTTCTCAAAGGCAATCTGGAATAAGTCAGTTTTTTAGGTGAAACCAGAAGGCCCACGACAAGGTTGGCTAAACCATGGTCCCTTGGAAAGAAGAAGGAGAGGAGGAAGGAGAGGAGGAGGAGGAGGAGGAAGAGAACTGCTCTTTCAAGGATAGTCAGGGGTCATTTCGTAGAAAAAGAGGTGCAGGAGCTCATTAGCATAACTCATTAGCATAACTTATTTGCATATGCCACACCCCCTGACATCACTGGAAGTGTGTCAGAAGGCAACACCCACCGCTTAGACTCCACTGGACTATTTTGGATTGCTAGCTATCGGGGGGGGGAATGTGCAGATCTGCCCTCACAGAGGAGGGAGAGCTTGTACCTGAATAAAACTTGGCCTTAAAGGTACCACTGGACTGTTTTGGATTGCTATCGGGGGGGGGGCCCGCTCTGCAACTTACCTGAATGCTTCTTGCTCCTTGTGGCCCGGGACTGCTGGAAGCAGGGGGCAGGGCTTGTTGCATGTGCCCACCCCCTGGGCTCTTTACTGCCGGAGCTCCGCTCCTGTGCACTTCTGCAGGAAATGACCCCTGAGGATAGTTCTTGTCAGAACTATGGCTTGCCCAAGGTCATCCAGCAGCTACCTGTGGAGGAATGGGGAATCAAACCTGGTTCTCCCAGATTAGAGTCCATGCACTTAACCACTACACCAAAATAGTGTAGGGATTTCCTAGCTGGGGAGGGATTTCCTCACTCAGAAGGGCTATACAGAAGGCCCTTGTACAGTCCCCACTGAATGCACTTCTTACAGTGGTACAAGAGAGTCTCCTTGGATGGTCTCAGACTACAGGTGGCCACAGATTGGTGGAGGTGGGCCTGTCTTCAGCTCCTGTGGACCCAAGGGTTTTCAGGGAGTGCCAGGTGTCCCAGCTCCAGTGACAAAGTGTCTGAAACAAGGGAATAAACAGGTGAGTTTAGCAGACAAGCAAGGAGAGTGGAATAACAGTGGACTCAGCTGCCTAGGGAGGGGGTGAGTTCCCCCTCACTGGCAGTCTTGAAGCAGTAGCTGGACAAACATTTGTCATAGATGCTCTAGGCTGATCTTGCATTGAGCAGGGGGTTGGACTAGATAGCCTGTATGGCCCCTTCCAACTCTGCGATTCTATGAGAGGGTAGGTGGCATTCTTGTATATACATAGATAACATAGGCCCCGGTCACACGGGCCATATATCGCGGGGGAGGCATGGCTGTTTGCCCCACAGCGAAATAACGCGCAACTGCGTGATCAGGCGTTCCCTCGCGGTCCCGTCAAGGTCCCGTGGTTAGGGGGGAGGTGCCAATCACATGACGCGCCAAAGAAGTGGTGCGGCACGGCGAACGGGGTTGTGTGGTGTTTTTTTTAAAACCTGAGGTATGCGCATGCCCCATTGGGTGCTTGTGCGCATCCCTGGAGACTTCGGGGGGGGGAACCTTTTTGCAATGGGGCATGGGCGGGCGCCGGATTCCACTGGAAACGCGATCAGACGCCTGCCCTTGCCCCGCAGTTTCCGGAAACTAGTACCTCCGAGGTTTCTAGTTTTTAACCGTGCATCTTCGGAGGGAAGCCTCGGGTTCACCACGGGAGCTCTACGCTTCCCAGATGTAGCGGTGAGATCGCGCCCGGAAAATCCACCTATCTTCCGTCGCAGTAGCATGGCTACTGCTCCGTGTGACCGCAGCCATAGTTTAAAAATACCTCTCAATACCAACATTTTGTAACTTCTCAGTGTTGTAGCTCCTCAAATTATTCAGGTGTAGCTAATTTTCGTTCTAATTTTCGTTCTGTTCTAATTTTCCAAGATCATGTTAAAGAATGACGAGTTTGGTAATGACCAATAGATAAAGAAACAACATGTGTAGGGTTGCCAGATCCAGGTTGGGAAACCCCTTGAAATTTGGGGGTAGATCTTGGGGAGAACGGGGACCTCACTGGGGCACAATGCCACAGAGTCCACCCTCCAACGGATCCCTTTTCTCCAGGGGAACTGATCTCTGTAGTCTGGAGATGAGCTGTGCTTCCAGGGGATCCGCAAGTCCCACCTGGAGGGTGGCCTCCCAAAGTGTATTTTCCACCCAGACGCAGCCTTAGTTCAAAAGGCTTTGATTCCTCTGTTAATGAGGTGTTCATAATTTTCACCTTCCACTGAGACAACCCATTACTGCCGGGTTTTTTACTAGCTCGATGAAGCACGGACTCAGCAAACAAGTGGAGGAACTCAGTGAGATCTCCAAGTATTCAGTCCTTGTTCTTGCATTGCACCAGCCAAAAGGTCTCCATGGGAACATGACTAACAGAAGCCTCAGGAGGGCTTAGAGCCTCTGATGTTAATGCGGAGCCTAAATTGGGGAAAGTGCGATGGATTTTATCCACAAATAGTTCTGCAAATTGGTCACAGTCCACCGCTGAGCCGCACTTTGCTCCCAGAGCCTAGACGCTACGAGCCTTTCCCAACTGGGAACGGCGTCACTGGATGACGCTGGGCAGACTCATGGCTAGCAGAGAGGTTCTGGCTGCCATCCTCACTGCAGTGTAGGCCTCTAAGACCCTGTCTCTGTGTTCGCTCAGAGTCAGCTTGAGTTGCCATCTCACCCACTTCATTTCCCCCGGTTCTTCAGGGAACCAGGAAACTAGATGTTGCCTTGCATGTGAGAGCGAGCACTTAGCAGCCTTTGTGTCCATTGCCAGCGCATGGCCTCCCAGTGCCAACCAGTTTATGAATCTGTCAGTAAGGCTGCCAACTCCTGGTTGGGAAATACCTGGAGGTCTTGGGGGTGGAGCCTGAGGAGGGCGGGGTTTGGGGAGGGGAGGGGCCTCAGTGGGGTACAACGCCATACCGTCCACCTTCCATAGCAGCCATTTCCTCCAGGGGGAACTGATCCCTGCCGACTGGAGATCAGTCATATTCCCAGGAGATCTCTAGCCACCAAGGCGGAAGGTCGCTGTTGAATCCTCAATTGGGTAAGCAGCTGGACAACATATTTGGGGTGGCGGGGGGGTTGATTGATTTAGAAAATGTTGGTATATCCCCAAGAACTGACAGGAAACTCTTGGGATTCCTCTTGCTCAGGGGAGGGAGGGAAGGACTTTCTAATTAATCACACCCACCTCTCAGGCTCTGTGGAATTCTGTGGAGAGCCAGTTTGGTGTAGTGGTTAAGTGCGTGGACTCTAATCTGGGAGAACCGGGTTTGATTCCCCACTCCTCCACTTGCACCTGGTTGGATGACCTTGGGCAAGCTGTAGTTCTGATAAGGGCTGTCCTTGAAAAAGAGCCGTTTCTGTCAAGAGCTCTCTCAGCCCCACCTACCTCACAGGGTGTCTGTTGTGGGGAAGGGAAGGGAAAGGAGTTTGTAAACCGCTAGGAGACTCCTTTGGGTAGTGAAGGGCAGGGTATAAATCCAATCTCTCCTTCTCTTCTCTTTTGTGCTGCCCTCAGTCTAAATTCTGCTTGACAACAATGGCAGTGTAGTGCAGAGGTTAAAGCGTCGGATCAGGAGCCACCGGGAGACCCAGGTTGGAATCCTCGGTCTGCCAAGGAAGCTCGCTGGGTGGCCTTGGGCCAGTCACCCACTCTCAGCCTAACTGACCTCATAGGTAGGAGAAAATGGAGGAGGAGGAAAGAAAGTGATTGGAGGTTGCTTTGGGCTCCCATTGGGCAGCCCAAGTGGTGGGAGGAATGTGGGGAGGGACTTCACCTAGAATCTTTTGCATCCGTTGTTCTAGTCTTCCAGCTACTCTTACAAACTGATACTTGATCCTGACGAAGCAGAGGGGGCACAGGTGAGCAGAGGGTCTGACCCAGGATTTCAGGTGTGACCCGTTCTGGATGGGGAGGCACTCTTCTTGAAGAGTTGGCTGCCCAAATCAGCCATTTGCTCCAGGGGAACTGATCTCTGTAGTCTGGAGATTGGTAGTAGTAATTCTGGCAGGCCTCCAGGCCAGGGTCGCCAGCTCTGGGTTGGGAAATGTCTGGAGATTTGGGGGTGGAGCCCGAGGAGGGTGGGGTTTGCAGAGGGACTTCACTGGGGCAAAATGCCACAGAGTCCACCTATTTCCTCCAGTTGTAATAGCACGAGATCTCCAGCCCACCACCTGGAGGTTGGCAACCCTTCTCCAGGCCCCACTTGGAGTCTGGCAGTCTTCTTGCTCCAATGAAGTCCTGTGTCTATGAGTTTCTCCACTTATGCTTTCATCTTTCTGCTTTCCAGCATCCAGGCTCATCTCATTAGGGCAAAGGAAGAAACATCATCTCTAACCAGACCGAGTGAAATCCAGCTATCTGGTGATCCTGCATCCTTTCCTCCCTTGCGTTCCTTAGCTACAGCATCATGGTGGCTTCCTTGCAGCAGCCAAAATCATTTGTGGGCTGTTCCCAAGGGACTCGCTTGGAGACATGGCTGCCAGGTAGCCTCCTCCCTCCCCCCCCCCAACCACCAGCAGGGGATTTTTTTGTGTGTTTGGGGTTTTTTGCCAGATCCACATTGGGAAACTCTTGGGGATTTGGGGATAGAGCCTGAGGAGGACGGGGGCCAAAGCACCCGTTTTCTCTGTAGGCTGGAGAGAAGCTATAATTCCAGGGGATCCCCAGGTCCCACCTGGAGGCTGGCATCCCTACTTGGAGACAGAAGCAAAGCAACTGGAGGGCAGCCTGTCGTATGGCGTGACAGGTACCGGAGAAGGGAAGCCTTGCCAGATCCCTGTCCCTGCCACTGCTCTGCTGATGCAGAAGGATAAACTGCTCGGACAGCACAGCCATCTCTCCCCTACCTTGCAGATTAGTTCGAGTTTCCCCTCCCCAGCGCAGGCCACGGGGCCGAAGCCGTCCTCGCTAGCAGGAGAAAAGAAATGTTGAGCGACAGGCCATCAGGCGGGATGATGGGCGCCAAGGGCCAGATGCGAATCCACTTAGAATTGATCTTAATCCCTTGGAAAAAGGCAGCACTCGGCAGGAGCTACCCGGCCCCCCTCCCGAGCCCTGCTCATTTGGGGAGATGTCAGGCTGCATCGCGGAGGGCCTCGCTGACTCTTCCCTCCAGAGAGGTCTTAATGAGCCCCTTACCAGGCTGCCCTGACCGCGAGGAGAAGTGATCAAGGATGTTCTGTCCGGGCCTCCCACATCTCCGGTGCCAACGCCTGCCAATCCAGTGCCATCCGGGCTCTCTGTGCTTGTTGCATTCTGAAGGGCTGTCCAGCCCGGCTTGGGCCCCAAGTACTCTTGACAGCTGAGCAAAGTCTCTTCTGCTTTCCTCCTCCTCCTCCTCTTCACAGGTCTTCTTTATGGAAGAGCTCAGGATGTATTCCTTTCAAATGCTTCTAGCTCACCTTTTCAGCACAGTGGGTTCCTCCCCCCGCCCTTGTGAAAAGTGTTGACATGTTCCTGCTAGCATACACCTCTCTATCCATCCGCCCCTACATCCATCTGTCTCTCTGTCTGTCTGTCTGTCTATGTGTAAAAACTGTCTAGGGACAATCCTGTGAACAAGACTTCGTGGGGGGTCAATATCGCCTATTTTGATTTGATGTACATCTTTTGATTTTCCCGGGAAAAATTTTGATTTTCCCAGGAGAGAGTGGTTAGGGGCAGTGTTCCCTCTAAGCTGAGTAAGTGTGAGCTAGCTCACCGTTTTTTAGCCTCTGGCTCAGACATTTTTGTCTCCGCTCAGGAAAGAGGGCTCCAGAGCAAACTAATTTATGCAGTAGCCAAATTGCTCGCTCACAACTTTAATGCTAGTAGCTCACAAAGTAGAATTTTTGCTCATGAGACTCCATGGCTTAGAGGGAACATTGGTTAGGGGCATGGTCTAAACAGCTCCAGCAATGAATTCTCAGGACCCTTACCAAACTACAGTTCCCAGGATTCCTTGGGAGAAACCATGACAATTAAACTAGTATAAATGGTTTGCAATCTATCCTCTCTAAGGTCTTACCTATGGGATCCCACTCTGAATAATGAACGTCAGTAAACCGTTCTGTCCCATGGATTCCATCCTGACAGGACTACTAGAAAAGGGTCATAACGTGATCGTACACTATGTCAGATCGGTCCTTGGGAACTGTCTGTACAGCAAACAATGTGATTTAATTTCAGAGTTTTCCTCTAAAGAATTCCAATACCTTTAGTACAGTGACAGGGCTATGAATTTCTAATGCAGTTGATAGACCCATCAGTAGAAACTACAGTTCCCAGGGTTCTGTGGGGTGCCACAAAAGTTGAACAGCTGAATCATTCACAAATCTGCTTGTCTAGTATAGATGTGTCCTTGGTTGACTAAGGGCTAGTTCAGACTCCCGGCATGCTCCTATGTGCTTGGAAGAAGCCAGAAGAATACATCCTTGCAGCTGTATGTAATAATTGGGACAATTGGGACAATCAGAATTCTGGGTAGCTGCAAAACCGCCATGGGATCATAAGTGCCCATGACAGGAGCATGGAGGAGTCTGCCATGGGTCTGAGCCCACATTTTACCCCATGAGATGTCAGGAGGCATTGGGATCTCTAGGATTCTTGGGGTCTGAAGCTGGGACCTACTCAAGGGAACTTCTGTGTATTCGTCCTCAAGAAGCCTCCTCAGATGCTGAAAGAAGGGTGGGAGGAATTATTAGTCCGCTGGTAGAAGAGAATAAATTCTTTGCTTGCATCTAAGAACATGAGAGACGCCAATGTTGGATCAAGCCAAAGGCCCATCCAGTCCAACACTCTGTGTCACACAGTGGCCAAAAATACCAGGTGCCATCAGGAGGTCCACCAGTGGGGCCAGGACATTAGAAGCCCTCCCACTGTTGGCCCCCCCAAGCACCAAGAAGACAGAGCATCACTTGCTCCAGAGCCCCTATCTATACCTTGTGGCTAATAGCCACTGATGGACCTCTGCTCCATATGCCTATCTAATTCCCTTTTGAAGCCGTCCATGCTTGTAGCCACCACCACTTCCTGTGGCAGTGAAGAAGCCAGAGTAGCAGAAGTGGGGGGGGGGCAAAAGATGCAGAAGTATCAGCCTTGTTTGATTTTCCCCATACACTCCAAGGCTACCACCTGGGACCTCTGGGGGGAAAGAGGAGGAGGAGGAGAGCTTTTTATACCCTGCTTTTCTCTACTGCAAGGAGCCTCAAAGCAGCTTACAACCGCCTTCCCTTCCTCTCCCCACAACAGGTCCCTTGTGAGGTAGGTGGGGCTAAGAGAGTTCTGAGAGAACTGTGACTGGCCCAAGGTCACCCAGCGGGCTTCATGTGGAGGAAGAGTGGGGAATTACATTACACACATTCAACTTATATACCGCTTCTTCCTGAGGGCTCGGAGCAGTTTTACAGAGACATTTTAAATCACTTAACTAGGGCCACAGTGCAAGGGGAGGGGTGAGTGCCTACCAGGCACCTAAGCAGCAGTGATCTTCCTATGTTGTTCTTTCCGTGGTGGGATGTTTCTGTTTCCAGGCAACGGTGTCTCGGCGAAGGTCTTTCTTTCTCACAGCGACTCCTGGAGTGGTCCTCACAGCGTGCGGCTATGCAACGGCTGCAGCAGCTGGTCTCTGTCCTATTGGCTCCGACCGCGCCACATCGTCACGTCGCCACGTCTCCTGGACCAATCTCCACCTGGGTCACTCGCTGCTTTGCCGCCATATTTTTGCCGGATCGCCGCTCGTCCGCTGCCACCGCTCAGCCACCGCTGCATTCCAGTTCATTGGAAGGAAGGTGCCCCCCGCTCCTAGGAGTGGGTACCCATTGATCTACTTGCCTAAGGGCTTTCGAACCGCTGGGTGGGCGGGAGCTGGGACAAGGACCGGGAGCTCACCCCGGCCGTGGTGGGACTCGAACAGCCATTATGGCTGTTCGGTGATAGATTACTGCAGGCTTTTACAGCCCGCGCCACCGCTCCCATCAAGCCCAGTTCTCCAGATTAAAGTCCACCACACTTAACCACTACACCACGCTGGCTCTCGAGGTCAAGGCTGCCACTGTATGCCGTGGACAGTGGGAAGAACTGGCTTGTGCCTAGCAGAGGAGGAGTACAACCCCTTGGGACCCTTGACTGAGACATGCAGATCCCAAGAATTTCATCCTAGGTGGATCTGGGTTGGGCGGACTAGAGATGGAAATGTGTGGTGCAGTTCATCCCCTCGAGAACGGAGAGATCTTCTCCTATCTGCTTGAAACTGAGGAGAGACGCTCTCTAGTGTGAGGGTTACAAAACCCTGAGAACTGCATCCCAGATTGGGGGGGGGGGTGGAGGAAGTTACAGGGTAGAAATGCATTTCTCATTTGAAAGTGGTGGGCATGAAAAAATGAACTAGATAAGGAAACTAGCAGCTTTAATAATGGCTATTACTGCATCAAGTGCATTTAAAAAAAGAAAGAAAATAACCGGGCTACGGAAACCTGAATGTTTTAGGTGGGGGGGGAGTTGCTCTTTAATATTTAAGGAGCTCTGCTTCCACTTTCCTTGAATTCTTTTCCCACAATCCAAATTCAGCTCATTTCTTTTCACTAGTATGACATTTGTTGTACTCTTGTTTTTGCCTTCTGTTTTTTTTCTTTTTCTTTCCTGTTGGCTGTAAACCCTCTGCTCTTTACCAGATTAAAGTGTGTTCCTTTATACCAAGTGTTAAAATCAACTGGGTGCCTTATTTTGCCTCTTCCCAGAGGGTGTGAATGGACCAGCATTATCCCCGTTGTTTAGGTTTCCCCAGGGGTCATTTCGTAGAAAAAGAGGTGCAGGACCTCATTAGCATAACTTATTAGCATAACTTATTTGCATATGCCACACCCCCTGACATCACTGGAAGTGTGTCAGAAGGCAACACCCACCGCTCAGGCTCCACTGGACTGTTTTGGATTGCTAGCTATTGGGCGGGGGGAACATGCAGATCTGCCCC
>NW_015165930.1:38100-53336 GCF_001447785.1 Gekko japonicus
CTCCTTACTGCCGGAGCTCCACTCCTGTGCGCTCCCGCAGGAAATGACCCCTGGGTTTCCCTCCCTAGAACAAACTAGATTGTGCAGTTTAGGAGTCTGAATGGCCCAGCTTAGCCGGTCCTCTCTGGAGCCTGGGAGCTACACGGGGCTGGTCAGTCAGTTCTTGGATGGGAAACTGCCAAGGAAGACTGGGATTGTTATGCAGAGAGGAAGACAATGGCAAACCACCTCTGCTTCTCTGTTGCCTGGCATGCCCTATGGATAGAATCACCATAAGTTGGATGTGACTTGACGGCATGTTCTTTCTCTTCTTGTGCAGTTTATGAGTGTGATCACATGAGCAGTTTGGCCCAATAAAGTTGCTCTTCCCAGATGGATCAAATAGGCTCGGTCACACAGCCACATCTGTCAGCCGTTCCCCAGTCATGCTCACCCTGTCGTACAACAAGATGGAAACGGAGTAAATAGCCATGACATAACATGTGGTGCTTTTGGTTCCTTGTGCATTCATCACACATAGCCAGATATCTGAATGTGGGGGAGCACAAACAAAACGGATTGGCAGTCTGAACCAGCAAATCCGTTTCTGCCACTGGGTTTGTTTGTTTTTTTAGTTCCTGCCTATATGCGCATAGGAGCTGTGGCGGCTCAAGTGGTTAAGACGCTGAACTGCAGGCTGTGGAAAATCGGTAGTTCAGCAGTTCGAGACCCGAGTGTGCCGCGTGACGGAGTGAGCCCCCGTCTCTAGTTCCAGCTCCTGCCAACCTAGCAGTTCGAAAGCAAGAAATTGCAAGTAGATAAATAGGTACCACTTCGGTGGGAAGGGAACAGCGTTCCGTGCGCCTTGGTGTTTAGTCATGCCGGCCACATGACCACGGAAACGTCTTCGGACAGCGCTGGCTCTTCAGCTTTGAAACGGAGATGAGCACCGCAACCCTAGAGTTGGACTCGACTGGCTTTCGAGCAAGGGAACCTTTACCTTTATATGTACATATGTACACACCCATCTGCATTTTTAAAAAAAACGACCAAGCAGCATGCTCCGTGGCTGAGGAAGAACAGTAACGTGGATGCCTGAGCACAGGATGGCCACATGGGTGACCCACAGCAGGGTGTGCTGTCCGATTGGTATGCCCCGCAACACTTCAAGCGGTACAGTTAGAGGCGGTGCCATATCGCTCCAAGCTGCCCGTCTGACTGCACCCTATGTCTCCTCTGCTCTACTCTCAATGTCCATACATAGTAGACAAACTGAATGTCTTATCCCCACCCAGAATGAATGTGCCATACCATTCTTTCTCTTTTAAGTTTTTTTAGAAATCAACCCATCCTTCCCAATTTATATTCTAGGGCATTTTTTTTTACCCCAAAAGACATTCCACTGTACCTTGGGGTTGCAAAAAGTTCCCACAAAAATGATCTAATTGCTTTCATAGTCATCGTGTTTTATAGTACCCATATAGCCACAGTTGCCCTGAAAACACACTTTCACATGAAGCAGATAGTTTCTTTTGAGTAGATTCACTCCTGTCCTTTTGCTTATTGAAAAACCCATACTACTTCTGTTGTTTTATAAACCGGTATTTTTTTACTTTCAATTTAAAGCAACAAAAGCTATGTTTCGAACCAAAGATATTTGAAAACTAAAAAACGTTCATACAGTTTTAAGAGGAAATGTCTCAAATTAATAATTTCTAACATTGTTTGAATCTGGTATATTTTTATACCCCGAGAATATAGCTCTCTGTTTTGAGGTAATCGTTCTCTAGGGGCTATCAGGAAAGGTCATCTGGTTATCAAGAGGGGTGTATTTCTCCAGAGCAGTTAAAAATGCTTCTTTGCATCCATATTTTCTGTAAAAATATTAATGGGGTATTTGCGTATCCCGATGCATTATATGGACTGAGGTACAAAAAGCACCCCAAAATCCAAACCATCAATATATTTCCTGCTTTGTTTTATAACCAGATGCTTTCTTTTTTACAAAAAGAAAACTGGTAAGCGGATATACTTTGGAGATATGGTTTACTAATGTGCAGATGACAATATTCTAAAGGGACAAGATTGTAGAGTCACTCGTCTATGCATTCTGCCCCCCAAAAAGTACAACTGGAGTGGAAATTCACCCCCAACGTCAGGAACATCATTTGCGGCTGCTTGTGATATTTCCTTGTATGACCTACCCTCCCCATGCAGGTACCAAAGGTTTATTAATTTATCAATTTGTTGTTGTTGTTCAGTCGCACAGTCGAGTCCGACTCTTCGCGACCCCATGGACCAGATCACGCCAGGCCTTCCTGTCTTCCGCTGCTGTCTGAAGTTGGCTCAACTTCATGTTCGTTGCATCTATGACACTGTCTCACCATCTCATCCTTTGCCGTTCCCGTCTTCTTTGACCTTCAGTCTTTCCCAGCATCAGGGTCTTCTCCAGTGAGTGCTCCCTTCTCATTTGGTGGCCAAAGTATTTGAGCTTCAGTTTCATTATCTGGCCTTCCAGGGAACAGTCAGGGTTGATTTCTTTTAGGATTGACTGATTTGATCTCCTTTCAGTCCAAGGGACTCTCAAGAGTCTTCTCCAGCACCATAGTTCAAAAGAATCTATTCTTCGGCGCTCGGCCTTCCTTATAGTCCAACTCTCGCAGCCATACATGACTACTGGGAATACCATTGCTTTGACCATGCGGACTTTTGTTGGCAGGGTGATGTCAACACCCATATTTATCAATATGGCCCCACTAACATTGGCTTGATCAGCAACTACAGCTGTTTTGAATTGCCTCTGATTTGCAAAAAGTCTCTTGCTTTCTGTAGCCTGTTGTCTATGTTACGAAGCAATCCAGAGGAGAGTATCAAGTAGTATAAAACAGACTCAAACGTCTTCTTGCTTTGCACACTCCCACACACCTGGTGGAAATGGCCATTTTTGGGAGATGGGCTCGATGGCGTTGTGCCCTCCTGAAGTCCCTCCCCTCCCCAAACCCCACCCCCTCAGGCTCCACCCCCCAAATCTCAAGGTATTTCCAAACCCAGAAATGGCAACCCTATACCTAGAAAACAGAAGGTTTCTTGTGCTTGGGGAATATTGGATTTAGGCCCAGTCTTCTTCCTCTATTCCTTTCTCACTACCTATCTCCCCCCCCCCTTTCTGGGACAAGCAATAACCCAAAAGCCTAACTAGACAAGATAGGGCATCCATCCTTGCTGCCCACATGCCACACCCATTGCTGTATGAAGCACAGGATGGAGCGCTGCTCATAACAACGAGTCCCCTTTAAACAAAAGAGGTAAAAGCATGAGGAGAGCTGCTTTCTCTCCCCCTGTTCCATTGGTTCAGGCACTTTCCCCTCCATCCTACACCTTCCAGTAGATAAGTAGCTGCTGGGAAGAAGTGTGCAGTGGCCAAGGGCCTCCCCGGCCTAGGGGATGCACGGCAAAATAATGTCGGGACATCTGCTATTTAAAGGGCCTGCAAAGCTGGGTGGGCTTCTGTTAAGTCGGTTACTTAACAAAGAGTCAGAGAGTGATTTCAGCAAAAGATCAGCTTTATTCAGTAACTCGTAACTCAACTCCAGACAGATCAACATGAATAGCCAGAACAGCTTTCGCCTTGAAGCTGTTCTTCTTTTAAACTCTCCCGGCTAATATAGGTAAAGGTAAAGGTTCCCTTGCTCGAAAGCCAGTCGAATCCGACTCTAGGGTTCCGGTGCTCATCTCCGTTTCAAAGCCGAAGAGCCAGCGCTGTCCGAAGACGTTTCCGTGGTCATGTGGCCGGCATGACTAAACACCAAGGCGCACGGAGCGCTGTTCCCTTCCCACCAAAGTGGTACCTATTTATCTACTTGCAATTTCTTGCTTTCGAACTGCTAGGTTGGCAGGAGCTGGAACTAGAGACGGGAGCTCACTCCATCATGCGGCACCCGGGTCTTGAACTGCTGAGCTACTGACCTTCCACAGCCTGCAGTTCAGCGTCTTAACCACTTGAGCACCGCACCCGACTAATATAGCCACGCCCTATTTTACAATATCAACCTATGAGGTTGCAGGGATAAGGTCCAATCACATTAGTTCCCGCTCTTGGAACTGGCTGTTGGTGATTGGTCGGCTCTTCCTGGGCTACCAGTTACAAGTGAGGGATTAGGATCCTATGCCAGGATGAAAGCTTCACATGGTGTTTCAGTGACAGAGTTCACATACATACTTTGGTCAGATTAAATACACCACAGCTTCCCTGTAGAAGGAGTGAGCTCCTGACATGTACCTGAGAGCCCTCCAGAGCAGAGAGCTCATCTTTTCCTGCCAGTCAGCACCAGGATCCCGCCCCCAGCTGTCAGCCTGGAAGACGACAGGGCATTAATGAGGACAGCCGTCAGGAAGAAGCGGCCTCCACCATGTGGGGAGGGATAATGCTCACCATGGCCGGCTTTGCCTCTCCAGCCTCCTGTCACTTAGTCTTCGGAGCCCTGGCTCTTGGAACTGGCTGTTGGTGATTGGTCGGTTCTTCCTGGGCTACCAGTTACAAGTGAGGGATTAGGATCCTAGCCCAGGATGAAAGCTTCACATGGTGATTCAATGACAAAGTTCACATACATACTTTGGTCAGATTAAGTACACCACAGCTTCCCTATGGGAAGCAGTGAGATCCTGACATGTACCTGAGAGCCCTCCAGAGCAGAGAGCTCATCTTTTCCTGCCAGTCAGCCCCAGCTGTCAGCCTGGAAGACGACAGGGCATTAATGAGGACAGCCGTCAGGAAGAAGCGGCCTCCACCATGTGGGGAGGGATAATGCTCACCATGGCCGGCTTTGCCTCTCCAGCCTCCTGTCACTTAGTCTTCGGAGCCCTGCCAACCACACCGACTCCTCGCTCGCTCCTTTTCATCCCAGCAGCATCTCCCTGCTCCCAGTGCACATAGTTGCTCTTGCAGACATGAAGAAACAGAAGACTCACGCCGAGCACACTCGGGAAAGAAGGCCTGAAGGGGGGAGGAGGCACGGGCCTCGAAAGCAAACAGGGCTGCTTTGACAAAGGGCAACACCTTCCACAGGCAACACCAATCCGAAACGGGATGCCCGTCTGGGTTTTCTCACACTGTCGACACTGGGTTTGAGAGCCAGTTTGGTGTAGCGGTTAAGTGCACAGACTCTAATCTGGGAGAACCGGGTTTGAGTCCTCACTCCTCCACTTGCACCTGCTGGATGACCTTGGGCGAGCCATAGTTCTGCTAAGAGCTGCCCCTGAAAAACAGCCATTTCTGTCAGAGCTCTCTCAGCCCCACCTGACTCACAGGGTGTCTGTTGTGGGGAGGGGAAGGGAAAGGAGTTTGTAAGCCGCTCTGAGACACCTTTGGGTGGTGAAGGGCGGGGGATAAATCCAATCTCTTCTCTTCTTCATGCATGCGCACAAGTTCCGTGGGAGGAGGGTGTGAGAGGAAGGTGCCTAGGCTGTCGTCTCAAAGAGCAACTTACATCATGCTTAAAAATCAGTTCTATGCCAAGAAAAGGGGGAAGAAATCCGTAATCTGAGTAAAACTGGAATATGTGTTCTTATTTGTATTAATTACTTTGCTTCAGCTAATTATAGGGGGGGTGCGTATGTGAGAGAGAGAGAGAGAGAGAGAGACCTCATTGACCAAGAATCCTTAGCAGCTTTGCTTGGCTATTCAAAAAAAATTAGATTTCACCATAACTCAAACCTATTAGGAGGGTGTGAGAGGAAGGTGCCTAGGCTGTCGTCTCAAAGAGCAACTTACATCATGCTTAAAAATCAGTTCTATGCCAAGAAAAGAGGGAACGTAATCTGAGTAAAACTGGAATATGTGTTCTTATTTGTATTAATTACTTTGCTTCAGCTAATTATAGGGGGGGTGCGTATGTGAGAGAGAGAGAGAGAGAGAGAGACCTCATTGACCAAGAATCCTTAGCAGCTTTGCTTGGCTATTCAAAAAAAATTAGATTTCACCATAACTCAAACCTATTTTTAAGAGAGAGACTGTGGATGCTTGGTTCCATGACCAATACATAATCCCAGAATACAGTGCAATGCAATCCTACGCTCCCTCTAAACTGTGGAGTCTTGTGAGCAAAAATTCTACTTTGTGAGCTGCTGGCATTGAAGTTGCGAGCGAGCGATTTGGCGACTGCATCAGTTAGTTTGCTCTGGAGCCCTCCTCCCTGAGCGGAGACAAAAAGGTGTGAGCCGGAGGCTAAAAAACTGTGAGCTATCTCACACGAACTCAGCTTAGAGGGAACACCGATCCTATGTATGTTTGCTTGGAAGTAAGTATCCTTTTTATTCAATGAGGATTTCTCACAGGTGAGTGTTCTTAGAACTGTAGAGACAGTCCAGTAACTCCATACACATACACCCCTTCCCACAGCCTCGAGAGCAGTGTAGAGGCTTCGCTGCCAAACTCAGCGGCCGACACGGGCGCTCCCCCCATGAACGTCTTTCGATTCCCCCCTCCCGCTCTGCCATGCCTCCGACTGACTCCTGTCTCTTCTTGTCAGTGCTCCAAAGCAACAGTGACAAGCAGACGTTTCATGAGCAAGTGCTCGTGCCAAGGGAATCAGCCCCAGTCCTTGGTCTGGGAACGTGGACTTGGGATACACATCACCAAGGTGTCCCCGCTGGCATCACATACAGGAAGAGACAGAAGCTATAAGGGATGAGACTTGGCCTGGTGAGCTACAAGCCCCGAGGACGGAGGCCACCCTCATTATCCAAGGACATGAGTCCCCTCTTTCTCTAGTTCTCTCTCCTCCTCCACTCCCCTGACCTCCCAACGAGATGTATCCATGCAATAAAAGATAGCGTGATGCCAAAGAAGCTGAAACAAAAGGCAGCAACACATGGGCTAGTGCTGCCTCTTCTTGGTAGCCACTCGGATCTCTTTAACAGGGCTCCTTTTGTAGAAAAAGCCCACTCGGATCTCTTACAGGGCTCTTTTTGTAGAAAAAGCCCAGCAGGAACTCATAAGCATAATAGGCCACACCCAACAGCAGAAACTCATTAGCATATTAGGCCACACCTCTGACAGCACAGCTCATTAGCACATTAGGCCACACCCCCATGTTACCAGAAGTGTGCTCATCCAGCCACACCCACCTTTTGCTTGTTATTCTGTTTACCTTGTTTGTTGTCAAAACCCAGGGCTTTTTTGTACCAGGAACTCCTTTGCATGTTAGGCCACACACCCCTCATGTAGCCAATCCTAATGAGTTCCTGCTGTTGGGTGTGGCCTATTATGTTAATGAGTTCCTGCTGGCCATGGCCAACTTGGGAGCCAGCCGGACCTCCGTTCCTGTGAGTTCCTGCCCAAAAATAGCCCTGCTCTTTAATAAGACATTTGTGTGGAATAGGGTTGCCACGTCCTCCCTGACTGCAGATAGGGGGGGGGGAAGGGTTGCCAGATCCAGGTTGGGGAAATCCTGGAGATTTGGGGGCTGGAGCCTGGGGAAGACAGAGACCTCAGCAGGGCACAATGCCATAGAGTCCACCCTCCAAAGCATCCGTTTTCTCCAGGGGAACTGATCTTGCTAGTCTGGAGATGAGCTGTAATCTTAGGGGATGCCCAGGCCCTGGCTGGAGGCTGGCATCCCTAGTGGAAGCAGATCAAGGCAGGAAGATGAGATGAGATCCAAATGCTTGGATATCTGTCCACACTAACTGCCATATACTGCAAATGCATTCTTTGCCTGGGTGTGAGTTCTCCCGGCGGTCTACCCCCAGCCCATCTGAAATAGGATGCTTCTGGCTACATCATTCTTGCTGCCCGCCCCTCCCCCTCCCCCTCTTGAGCCTTAACCATTGCATCCCAACAGTCATGTGACCATTTTACAAAGATAATGTGGGGAAGGACTTTTCTTTTACTGGTCCTTGCAGCGGCAGAGGGTGATAGGGTTATGGAACCTCTAGGTGGAACCTGGAGTTACCCTGGAATGACAACGGATCTCCAGACTGCAGTTCCCCTGGAGGAAACGGCAGCTTTCGAAGATGGACTCTGTTAAGTCGCTCGCTTAACAAAGCAGTCGGAGAGTGATTCAGCAAGAACACAGCTTTATTCTTCAACTCCAACACAACTCCAACACGGATCAACATCTGATAGCCAGAACAGCCTTTACATTGCAGCTGTCCTGCTTTTAAACATTCCCGGCTAATGTAGCCACACCCACTGTACAAATACCAACCAATAAGGTTGTTCACATAAGGACCAATCACGGATGTTCCTGCTCAGGGAGCTTGCTAGAAGGTGATTGGTTAGGTGCTTCCTGGGCTAGTAACACGATTGGATGGATTTGGATCCTAGCCCAGGATGAAGCTTTACATTACACTTCAATTAGATGTTTCACAACATATCATGCATTCAAGCAGCTTTGAATACACTACAGACTCCATAGAATCAAATCCCCATTGACTCCCTCGCTTCCACAAACTCCACTCTGTGCAATATCCACCCTGCCCCAAATATCCAGGAATTTCCCAAGGCAGAGTTGGCAACCCTAGGAGGCATGATCTCCCTCTCTGGGGTTCTCTGGCTGCTACAGTGCTCTGTTTTTAACGAGACACATACAGACAGGCATGGGGACACAAAGGTTCAGATGCTACAGACACATTTGTTCATTTCATTGAAAGGAGGTCGTCGTCATGAGAATGACGTATAAGCACGTTCATCCTTATATGTCCCATGAGATGACCCAGTGGCACAAGCCAGCTTCCCAAGCCACACATTACAAATGATGCAAAGAGCCTGAAGAGCATGAAATGCAGCTCCGAGAATGATGATGGGCCCGTGCTTATGAGTGACTCTTTTGTTGTTCAGTCGCACAGTCGAGTCCAACGCTTCGCGACCCGATGGACCACATCACGCCCCCATGGACCAGATCACGCCAGGCCCTCCTGTCTTCCGCCGTCCTCTGAAGTTGGCTCAATTTCATGTTCATTGCATCTATGACACTGTCTAACCATCTCATCCTTTGCCGTCCCCGTCTTCTTTGACCTTCAGTCTTTCCCAGCATTAGGGTCTTCTCCAGGGAGTGCTCCCTTCTCATTGGGTGGCCAAAGTATTTGAGCTTCAGTTTCATTATCTGGCCTTCCAGGGAACAGTCAGGGTTGATTTCTTTTAGGATTGACTGATTTGATCTTCTTGCAGTCCAAGGGACTCTCAAGAGTCTTCTCCAGCACCATAGTTCAAAAGAATCTATTCTTCGGCGCTCGGCCTTCCTTATAGTCCAACTCTCGCAGCCATACATGACTACTGGGAATACCATTGCTTTGACCATGCGGACTTTTGTTGGCAGGGTGATGTCTCTACTTTTTATCATGCTGTTTAGGTTCGCCATCGCTTTCCTCCCAAGGAGCAGGCGTCTTTTAATTTCATGGCTGCTGTCACAGTCTGCGGTGATCGGGTATCCCAGGAACGTGACGTCTGTCACTGAGTGACTCACATGCTCTCAAACCAGAGGTGGACACACCCAATGTTGACCAAAACATCTCCAAATGAAAACACATTTCAGGCTGACAACCATCTTCCCTAGTAGTCCAAGTTAGTCCAACCAGCAGCAACTACTAAATTCAGCAGTTTCCCAGGAAATGCTCCTGTTTCCCTCCCAGTTCTTTCACCAACGAGAACGTTGCCATAGGATAATCTCTTCCAGTCAAGTCTAGCTGTTTCCACACTCGAGATTCTTGTCTGACATTGCTGCTGTTCACTTACACAGTAATTGCAGAAGAACTGGGAATTGTGGGGTGTCAAACTATTGCAGCCCAGTGTTTTTTTTGTTCAAGCTATGCTCCTCTTTTTTTCCATGTCTGGTTTTCAGTGATAATTTTGGCTTTGGACAGAATTGCAGCACTAACCGGTATGGATTGTCAAAGCTCTATTCATCCACCTGGCAGGAGGTGCGGTGGAGTGAGTGACATCAGTTTGGGTAGCGCTCCCCCATTACCTGCTTAACGCAGCCATTTTAAAATGTCCTGCAATGTAACCTTATCTCCTGTTCACTCTTTTTAACAGTCTAGGATTGCGGAGAGGGAGTGAGATCAGGAAATTTTAAATTAGAGGGTCAGTTGACCCTGGCGGTGGAAACTGCGGTCACCTCACAGCGGATGTAGGGCAACCCCGCAGGGTTTTCGAGGCAAGAGACATTCAGAGGTGGTTTGCCATGGCCTGCCTCTGTGTACCAACCCTGGACTTCCTTGGTGGTCTCCCATTCATGTAGGAACCAGGGCCCACCCTGCTTAGCTTCCAAGATCAAGTCAGAGTCAATTCACAGTGAAGGTGAGGAAACATAGGGTTGGATCCAACCAGCTTTTCCAGTGGTAAAGAATGGGAGCAGAAGGGTCTCCTTTGACATACAAAAAGGATCTATTGGGGATCATGTGTCTTGCGTGGACAAAAACCATGTGGCTCTATAAAGGAAGGGAATCGGTTGAGGCTGAGGGAGAAAGCTGGCTAGATCCAACCCACAAGCTCATACACTTTAGGACGGATTTTTTTCAGGTATGTGACAATTTACTTTCAATCATATGTGAAGAGCATGAGCAGTGAATGGGGTGACCAACAGAATTTAGTTTTTATTGCTTCGTTTTATGTTGTAAGCCGCCCTGGGCCCATCTTTGGGGTAGGGCGGCGTAATGATAGATAGATAGATAGATAGGTAGGTAGGTAGGTAGGTAGGTAGGTAGGTAGGTAGGTGGATGGATAGATGGACAGATGGACAGATGGACAGATGGACAGATGGACAGATGGACAGATGGACAGATGGACAGATGGACAGATGGACAGATGGACAGATGGACAGATGGACAGATGGACAGATGGACAGATGGACAGATGGACAGATGGACAGATGGACAGATGGACAGATGGACAGATGGACAGATGGACAGATGGACAGATGGGCGGGCGGGCGATGAGGAGGAGACTGGATTTATACCCCACCCTTCACTACCTGTAGGAGAGTGGCTTTTCCCTTCCACAACAGACACCCTGTGAGGTAGGAGGGGCTGAGAGAACTCTTTCAAGAACTGCTGGTGAGAGAACAGCTCTGAAAGAACTTGTAACTGACCCAAGGTCACAGCAGCAGCTGCATGTGGAGGAGTGGGGAATCAAACCTGGTTCTCCCAGATTAGAGTCCGTGCTCCTAACCACTACACCATACTGGCTTGATGAGAGAGAGGGAGGGAGGGAGGGAGGAACAGACAGACAGACAAATGATTTTTAAAAAATAACCAGGGAATTGATCACACAAAGGAAAGAAGATCAAGAAATCATTTACTTATTTAATTCATTTGTACCCTGCTTTGCTCCCCAATCAGGACCCAAAGCAGTTTAGTTTACATCATTCTCCTTTCTTCCATTTTATCCTCACAACAACCCTGTGAGGTAGGTTAGCCTGAGAGAATGTCCAACACTTTTAGCCGTTACACCCCACTGGCTCTCTTATTTAAAAGCCCAGTTGAACTATGGTGGCAGAAGCATGAGTTCATACATTGGGAGGGGGGATGCTTTGAGAGTGGAACACTTTCTAAGAATCATTTTCAGTTTTCTTGGTTTGCGAAAGTTAACTAGTGCAGCAAAAGCAAAGATCAAATGATGAGGATGCAACAAGGAAACAAGATCAGGAAACAGTCTGATTCAAGGGCCCAGTTTAATTAGCGATGATGATCTCTCTGTTTTTCTTTTCTTGGAAATGTTGATTTTGTAAAAAAATCATTAGTCTGAATTCTATTAGTACACAACAGTACAACAGAATGACAGGCAGAACAATTAAAAATAAACAGCAAATGGTGAGATGGCAAAGAGGAAACGAGATTGACAAATAATTAATTACAGATTTATTTGCAATAGTGCTGCTAGCCAGAAGGAGCAGGTTCAGTCCCATGGCATCTACTGAGTAAACATACTTAGGATGTCAGGTTGCCAGCTCTGGGCTGGAAAATACCTGGAGATTTGGGGGATGGAGCCTGGGGAAGGCAGGGTTTGGGAAGAGGGGGGGTCCTCAGAAGGGTATAATGCCGTATCTCCAGGGGAACTGATTACAGAGAACAATTGTAATAGCAGAAAATCTCCAGATGCCACCTGGAGGTTGGCAATGGACATGGCAAAGTGAGGATTTTCCAACAGTGACGTAGTCAGAGCTGACAAGAACCACACTGGAACCCCAGAAATTTATCCTCCACCACCACCCCGAACATCACTCACACCTTCTAGCTCTAACCCAAGCATCACCTGAAAAGAACACACCTTTCTTGGTCACAGCATGAATAGACTGTTATGGATTGTTTCCAGGGGTCATTTTGTAGAAAAAGAGGTGCAGGAGCTCATTAGCATAACTCATTAGCATAACATTTGCATATGCCACACCCCCTGACATCACCGGAAGTGTGTCAGAAGGCAACACCCACCGCTCAGGCTCCCCTGGACTGTTTTGGATTTCTAGCTATTGGGGGGGGGGGGACATGCAGGTCTGTCCTCACAGAGGAGGAAGAGCTTGTACCTGAATAAAGCTTGGTCTTCTTCTTTTTGTGAATGTAGCCGCTCCCACCCCTTCTCGGCCCAGAGCCGAGTGGGGAGCAGGAGGGGTCACGACGGCAAGCCTCCCCCCATGCCACACACACACACCGCTATCCCCCAGCCTGCCTGATGAAGAGCTCTCTGGAACTCACAAGTCTGCACGTCGCGGGGAAGACCCGGGTTCACCTGTGCAAAGAGCGCGACTCTCTCATCCCTCACAGGAGCTAAGAAGCGAGGGCAGCCCCCAATCCAGGCCGCCTCCCCGCACTCACCTGTGCATTGCCAGGCCAGGCCCTGTTCTGCCCAGCCCAGCGGAAGATGCTGAGCCACCCGCCACCCGCTGGTCCGCTCACTTGTTCACCTGGGCTGAGGCTGGCTTCGCCTTGAGCCGGAAGATGCTGAGCCAGGGCCAAACCCCGCCACCCGCCGGTCCGCTCACTTGTTCACCTGGGCTGAGGCTGGCTTCGCCTTGAGCCCGGCTGTCTGGAGCCAAGGGGGGAGAAGAAGTGATCGATCAGGGGTGAGGGGGCTGGGGGAGGGAGGTGAACCTGATGATTGGGAGAGGGGCCCACAAAACCCGTGGGGGGCCCGTGGGCCCCGCATTAGCTACGGGCCTGGGCTGGATCCAGCCCACGACACTGATAGCTATACAACATTGGGATGGCGTACACCCAGCATGACCAAGGCCTCTGAAGGTTGACCCAGCTAGTCCCGCCTCTCAGTGGTCCCAGATACAGAGCTATCTGAAGTGAAGTGCAGAACTACAAGAGTAATTCCTCTTGCAGCTGACCGTGAGACAGCAACCCCTAGGAATCAACATATGGCTCCAACTCATACTAATCTTTGAACGTAACACAGTCGTTTCGGAGGGCAGCCGTGTCGGTCTGCAATAGAACAGCGAGATTCGCACCCAGGAGCACCGTAGAAACCAATGAGATAGGGCATATGTTTTTGAGAGTCAATGTTCTCTTTGTCAGGAACAAGCCAGAATGGAGATCCTTGAGTCCTTATACCCTGGGCAGGAGGTGGGAGGGCGCTGGAAGGAAGGAACTCCTATAGACAATAGAACTCCAGTTTCCAGCATGCTAGAATCCTTTCAACAAGGAGCCTCAGGAATTCTGGCTCAGACCTTGACCAGTCCAGGGATGCCAGATCCCCACCCCCCTGTGGGAGTGGGTGTCTCCTGCTTTCAGCCCCCACCTCTCTGCCACCGGCCAGCTAGCTGGCAGAGGGGAATTACCCCTCCCAAAAGGGAGGAATGCAGGAAATTAACATGATGTGCTCACGTGACCCACATAGGCACATCAGGGATTGGGCTGGAGGGTGATGCTCTGGGTTTTTTGGCAAAAATCTATGGTAGAAGCTAATTCTACCGTAGAGTTTTGCCCAAAAGCCAGAGCGTCACCCCCTCCCCCTGGCATGCCTACATCATACTTCCAGTTTGGTGTAGTGGTTAAGTGCGTGGACTCCAATCTGGGAGAACCGGGTTTGATTCCCCACTCCTCCACTTGCACCTGCTGATGTGACCTTGGGTCAGTCACAAGCTCTGGCACAGCTGTCCTTGAAAAAGAGCAGTTCCTGTCAGAGCTCTCTCAGCCCCACCCACCTCACAGGGTGTCTGTTGTGGGGAGGGGAAGGGAAAGGAGTCTGTAAGCCTCTCTGAGACTCCAAGTGAAGGGCGGGGTATAAATCCTTCTTCTTTCTTCTTCTTCTTCTTCTTCTTCTTCTTCTTCTTCTTCTTCTTCTTCTTCTTCTTCTTCTTCTTCCGTCTCATGTAGACATGTTGCATTAATTTCCGGCAATCCTCTCTGCTCCCAGTTAGTGTACCCTCTCCATCCCCCACTGGCTGCTCCAAAGGACATGAGTATTTGCCGAAGGAACATAAATTCAAATCCACACTTCACTAAGGAAAGTCTCATAACTTACTTTTAAAAAGAATTAATGGAAACGTGCATTCTAGGGAAGAAAATGTTGTTTGTTGAAAAGGAAAATTATGTTTTAGAAAGTAGGGCTTTTTGCTAGCAAAGGTTTCGCACATACTTAGCAAGAATCACCACAGCTAAAATTAAAATCTGGAGGAAAACATTTGCCAGGGACAACAATGCACCAGGAAAAAAAACACACATATATTGTCTTCTACAAAAGACAAACAAGAACACTTCTATGTGCCAGAAAATGTAGCATCTGTTCAGTTCCTAAATGTGCGGAACTCTCTGCTCAGCCACAAGCATCTGGAAAAAAGAGGACCACCTGTGTGTCGGTGTCACAAACAACACGCTTGTACATGCAGGAAGAGTTTGGGGGGACTTCAGGAACCACTTTCTGCAAATATACACAGTAAAAGCTAGATGAGGCCTACACAGGTGCAGAAAAGCACTACTGTTTACAAGGGAGGGGCCCCAGTGCAGCATCAGATCCTCCAGGGGTCATTTCCTGCAGGAGCACACAGGAGCGGAACTCCGGCAGTAAGGAGCCCAGGGGGCGGGCACATGCAACAAGCCCCACCCCCTGCCTCCAGCAGCCCTCAGTCAGAGCAAGAAGCAGCTAGGTAAGTTGCAGAGCTCCCCCCCTGGTCCCCCGGTCCAAAACAGTCCAGTGGCACCTTTAAGACCAAGTTTTATTCAGGTACAAGCTCTCCCTCCTCTGTGAGGGCAGATCTGCACGTTCCCCCCCCCAATAGCTAGCAATCCAAAACAGTCCAGTGGAGCCTGAGCGGTGGGTC
>NW_015165930.1:53359-60893 GCF_001447785.1 Gekko japonicus
TATGCTAATGAGTTGTGCTAATGAGCTCCTGCACCTCTTTTTCTACGAAATGACCCCTGCTCGGCACCACAAGAACTGCCAATGTGAGAGAGTTCAAGTTGCCTTCCCTCCCCCAGGCAGCCCCTCCCTGGGAAAACTCCAACCAAGTTGTGCAGTGACAGCTGAGCCTGGTTCAGTTGCACAGTGGGAGTTGTGGGAGTCACCTCACTTTCCCATATACCCCTCTCCCCACACTATTTCCTCTTTTTCTTATCCTGGCAACCCTCATATCTTTGCCTTTCCCTGCCTCCTTCTCTCCTTCCCACCCAGCAAGTAACCTACTTTTATCTGCCCCCCACCTTCAGCTATATTTATTATATATTTACTTCATTTATGACCTCCTTTTCTCCACAATGAATGCCCATAATAGTTTACATAATTCTCCTCTCCTTCATTTTATCTTCACAATAATCCTATAAGGTAGGTTAGGCTGAGAATGTGTAACTGACTCAACATCACCCAGTGAACTTCCACAGCAGAGTGGGGATTCAAACCTGGGTTTCCCAGATCTTAGTCCAACACTCTAGCCACTGCACCAAACCAGCTATCATGGGGTGGATGCTGTTGAACTGTAGTAAGCAACCAGTCTTGGGTAAGTCATGCAAGCTGTGCACTAGCAAGCTGCCCATCATTGCTGCCAGGCCTGGCCCTGATGAGACCTCCCTCAAAGTCCAGAACAACCCTGGAAAGGGTCCTTTCCCCCTCCCTTTGCCTTTTACTGACAGAAACCAAGGCTTGAAGTCTGGAAGTATTGTTGCCTAGCAACCCCCTCAATGGCCACTGAGAAGGCATTCATTTCTTAAAGCTACAGGCACTGCCTTTTTAATTTCAGGTTTTTCTGTAAGCCTGGGGTTTTCTTCAGGTTTGCACAAAGATCTGACTTTAGTCCACACATGGAACCCTGTTGCAAATTAGATCTACAGGCCCCAATGAGCCCTCCTTTAAAGACCCAAACCACCCTGAAAAGGGTCCTGCCCCCCTGCCTTTTACTGATACAAAACCATAGCTTAAAGACTGTTAACAGGATAGACTGAATGGTGGGAGCATTTTATTTTCACATCTGGCTGGGGCCCCCAACTTCCCTTCCAGTCACCCCCCCAACAAGGCCACCCTTCCATAAGTCTCCAGAAGCTACTCTGCTGGGCCCCAGATGGTTCTCCAGATGATGCACTCATGCACACAAGTATAAAAAAAAAGTGACAGCATCATGCCGGGTGCATCGCATGTCAACTCTCTAGCATTTTGGCTGAAACTCAATGGTTAGAGTTTGGGGCCAAAATTCTAGAGCGCTGACACACAAAAAACCTGGGAACCCTATTTGGAGATCTCCCGCTATTACAAAAATAGAAACCAGTTCTGCTGGAGAAAATGGCTGCTTTGGAGAGAAGAGAAGAGAAGAGAAGAGAAGAGAAGAGAAGAGAAGAGAAGAGAAGAGAAGAGAAGAGAAGAGAAGAGAAGGGAAGGGAAGGGAAGGGAAGGGAAGGGAAGGGAAGGGAAGAGAAGGGAAGAGAAGAGAAGAGAAGAGAAGAGAAGAGAAGAGAAGAGAAGAGAAAGGTATTTGTTTTGTGTGGTGTTGTTTTGGGGACATAGTAAAAGAACATGAGCTAGGGAATCTACTTGATCTGAGCAATGGGGGCATTTGTATTCTTCTGTAGCAATTCTATTACCGTATATCTCCCTTGCACCTCACCTGAGTCTAAGGTGTTACACCTTGCCAATAGAAAAACTCATCTAAACTTATGGATTTCTAACCAGCGGAAATAGTCTGGCAAGGAAAAATGACCACTAACGGGTATGAAGAAGAAGAAGAGAGGAGATTGGATTTATACCCCGCCCTTCACTAACCCAAAGGTGTCTCAGAGCGGCTTACAAACTCCTTTCCCTCCCCCTCCCCACAACAGACACCCTGTGAGGTAGGCGGGGCTGAGAGAGCTCTTGACAGAAACGGCTCTTTTTCAAGAACAGCTCCTATCAGAACTACAGCTTGCCCAAGGTCATCCAGCCAGGTGCAAGTGGAGGAGTGGGGGATCAGACCCGGTTCTCCCAGATTAGAGTCCGCGCACTTAACCACTACACCAAACTGGAGGGTGGATTCTATGGCATTCTACAAGGGTTGCCAGCCTCCAGGTGGGACCTTGGGATACCCTGGAATTACAGGTCATCTCCAGACCGCAGAGATCAGCTTCCTTGGAGAAAATGGGTGGTTTGGAGGATGGACTCTGCGACACTGTAACCCCACTGAGGTCCCTCTCCTCCCCAGGCTTCATGCCCAAATCTCCAGGAGTTTCCCAACCTGGATCTGGCAACCCTAACTCCCATCCCCTGCCAGGGGCCAGGGGGGGACCTGGCGACCCTACATTCTACCCTGCTGTGGTCCCGCCCCTTCCCAAACCACGCCCTTCCCAGGCTCCACCCCCAACATGTCCAGGTATTTCCCAACCCAAAGATGACAACCCTATGAGCCAGCAATGTTAGGTCTCTGCATCTCAAGGCCAACAAGGAGAGCAACAAGCTGGAAGGCTGGAGTGGGGGTGGCCATCCAACTCTGAAAGGGGAAAGAATGGAAGGAGGAAGAGGAAGACAGAGCCCATCTTGGGCAAGGAAAGAGGTCCCCTGCAGTCTTCAGTCGATGGATTTGCCTAGGTGCCCTCCTGCAGAAATGAGATTGGGTTTGTGGCCTTACCCACTCATCACACACGCACACACACACTCCTCCTGCTATGCCTCGCTCACCATTCCCTCAGACGCTCCATTCATGGCTTGCTGAAACAGTGTGAACTCAGGGAGATGTATTATTTTTGAAATAATAATAATGCAAGGATGGAATACCCAGCATGAGTGATGGGGCTGTAATGATGCCAATCAATAGGTGACACGCTGAACAATGTCTCCACTCATATTAGTGCCAAATTGAGCTGTTTACTGAAACTTTCCTCACCCAAAGAGAAGACCGATCTATAGCAGGGTGGGAGAGATGGATGAGTCGCCAAGGGCCCTCTACGGGCGATTTTTCTTGCTGTGACAGACAGCTTTTAAGAAAAAAAAAACCTTTTCTGCCAGTGACTTGGCAGCTCTGGGAAGGAGGATGGAGCGGGGCTGAGACCCAGGCCCACCTGCTGCTGAGCAAGCATTTCTCCCGCCCACCCAGCGGCCCGAAAGCAAGTAAAGATCAAAAGCGAGTAGGCAAATGGGTACCCACCCTTAGAGGGGTGGGGGGCACCCTCCTCCCTAGCGAGGTGCGTGGTAGCAGCGGCAAGAACATTGGCGGCGGCGGTGGAGCCTGGATGGCGTGGAGCAATCCCTGGCGGCAGACAACGGCGGTGGAGAGCAGGAAGTTGCACGGTGACGTGCATTGCGGGCGCGGTGGAGCCGACAAGGACGAGAGCCGAGGCTGAAGCAGGCACGGAGGCGTGCGTCGGAGACAGTCCCACCAATGAAGCAAGCCGGTCCCAGTGAGACGCGAGAACCGCCGGGAGAAAGGAGGAAGCCGACAGCGGGTACCACCAAGGGTGCTGGTAGGAAACCCCCACCCCTACTATGTGGCCTTAGTCAGGATGAATACGTTCTTAGAACACCCCCTGTGAACCGCCCAGAGACCCCTAGGGGTTAGGGCGGTATAATAAGTCGAATAAATAAATATAAATAAATAAATAAATAAATAAATAAAATTCTGAGGCTCTGGCCATTTGTCAGGCCAAGGCCAGGAGCAACCATTCCCCACTCCAGCCTGGAGGGTTGCCAACCTCAAGGTAGGGCCTAGAGTTCTCCTGGAATGACAGGAAGGGCAGCTTTCTCTGTAGCGTCACACCCCCTCCCCAAGCCCCAGTCTCCCAAGCACTAACCCCAAATCTCCAGCAATTTCCCCGGTTGGAGTTGGCGACCATTCACTGCAACCTAGACCCTGAAGTCTATCCACCTGCTGAATGTGAATGTGATCCCTTCCTCTTTGGGAGTTCCACAGGACTTTCTTTCTCCCTATAGAAATTTCCCACAGCTGGTTATCTTGTGGATTCTTCTCAAGGACATCATAATTCCAACTCTGAGCCTTGAGTTTCTTGGAGAGGAGGCACCTGCTCTTATTCTGGACATTAGTTTTGTTCTGTTCTTGGCCAGCTATTTTTCTTTTAATTTTTCTTTTTTTCTCTTTCTTTCTTTCTTTCTTTCTTTCTTTCTTTCTTTCTTTCTTTCTTTCTTTCTTTCTTTCTTTCTTTCTTTCTTTCTTTCTTTTCTGCAATCCAGGCCTGTGGCACTCAACTGAGAAATTCACTTGGCGACATGTGCAGGGAACATTGGCAATTGGCCCTCTGCACACCCATTCTGTTCAATTTGCCCTTCCTGATAGATAGAGCATTGGAGAAATCACGGACATCCCGCTTGTAAAATCCTCCTTTTCTGGGATCACATCATTATGTTAAAAGGTTCTAAATTGCTTAGGATGGGCTATCCGTAGATTTTCAGTCAGTGTCCTTTCCCTTATAAAATGGTATGCTTTTGAATCTTGTTGGTTTTTAGTTTTGTATACCTGAATAGGGTTACCAACCTCCAGGTGGTGGCTGGAGATCTCCTGGGATTACATCTGATGTCCAGGCGACAGAGGTCAGTCCCCCAGGAGAAAATGGCCCTTTTGGAAGGCGGACTCTATGGCATTTTGCCCCACTGAAGTCCCTTTGCTCCCCAAACTCCACCCGCCTCAGGCTCCGTCCCCAAAGTCTCCAGATAGTTCCCCACCCGGAGTTGGCAACCCTACTGAGTGAGCTTCAGATCTGTACACCATTTATTCGAGAGCTGTTTGTCTGCGGCAGGAAAAGAGACTTTGATTCAAGTGTGATGCATTTTCCATGTCTAACTCTACGATTCAGCTTCTTGTAACTCTGTCTGATTTTGACATTTCCCGTGTCTACAGTTAAATCAGCAATACAACCAAGCTGTATTTTATTTTATTTTATTTCATTCTATGACATGCTTGAAAAGACATCTTGCCTTCCCTGCTTAAACTTTTCATGGCTGAAGTTTTGCCTGCTCTTATTCAGAGGTTCTGGCCTCTATCCACGCCAGCCTCTGTCCACGGGGGTCGAGGCCACTTGGACTGGTGTGTTGAAGAGGATGGCTGAGAAGATGAGAAAGGGGGCCGAGCTCAGCTCTTCTTTGTGCTCACTGAGCACCTTTATCTACCTGGCTCTAAAACTGTGTTAATGATGGGGCCGGTTATTCTCAGCTAGTTAGCATGTTCTTGAATATTAAAAATTGTTCAAGAGCAAAGGGGAAGTGTTCACTGCCACGCCTTTATGTGGCAAACTGTGGCTGTGGTCACACGGAGCATTAGCCACGCTACAGAGATGGAAGATAGGCGGATTTTCCGGGCACGATCAAACCGCAACATCTGGGAAGCGTAGAACTCCCATGGTGAACCCGAGACTTCCCGCCGAAGATGCGCTGTAAAAAACTAGTACCCCCGAGGTACTACTTTCCGGAAAACGCAGGGCAAGGGCAGGCGTTTGATCACGTTTCCGGTGGTAGCTTGGGGCATCCAGCACCTGCCCATGTCCCGTTGCGAAAAGGTGGGTTTTTTTCAAGTCTCCACTGGATGCGCACAAGCACCCAACGGCGTATGCGCACACTTCGGTTTAAAAAAACCACAACCCCCGCCGCGCCACTTCTTTGCCACGCCGCAGGATTGACGTATGATCGGCACCTCCCCCCGAACCATGGGACATCGGCTGGACGTTTGATCCAGCGGCCGCGCAGTAGTTCGCTCCAAGGCAAACACCCACACCTACCCCACGTGATATCCGGCCCGTGTGACCAGGGCCTGTGTTGGTTACGCAAAGTGTGGAGCTGTCCTGGTGAGACATTGACACAAATACGGACTCAGATCAATGGGACCTGGTTTCTTCCATATAGCTTCGAAGGCACACCTTGCCACTTCCTCAGTGGAGCAAAGCAAGGTGGCATCTCATCTATGCCTAGATAGGAGACCACTCAGAAAACTTATGCAGGCTGTCTTGCGTTCCCTTGAGGAAATCATTATGCAATAGGAGAGGTTCTCCTTGGGATCAAGTATCAGAAGATGAAGTTCAATTGACTTTTGAGTCTCCTGAAATAAAGGGAGAGGAGCCAGCTTGTTCTAACGGAGGACAGTTTTATGAACCACATTATCAGTTTTGAGGAGCTCCATCAAGACATGCTGTCACAAATGTCCACGGGTTCCCCATATCTGAAGAAGTGAGCAGTGACTCAGGAAACCTCCCACCCTGCCACAAATTTTGTTAGTCTTTTAAGGTGCTACTGGACTCTTGCTCTTTTCCACTCCCCATAATCACTCATATGTTATTTCTCTGGATCTGGACCACAAATTGCACACATCCACGAGTCCACGGGGGGGAGACCCCAAGAAAGAAGGGCTGTGATCAAAACCATGGGTACTTCTGCAACCACAACCACAGCCACCAGCTTGGATGGTTTATGGAAACTCCATGACAGGTTTGGGACAGTCCACACTTGGTGAGGAATTCCAACCCGCTCCGGGGATGCTGCCAGGCAGTGCCTGTATAAAGACGCGATCTGTACAAATCACAAGGCAAGCCTAAGAATTCTTTCCTGGGAGTAAGCCCCACTGAAGTAATCTGAGTGGACCTGTTTAGGATGGCAGTCTCCGGGCCAAACCAGATGGCATGGCTTCCATGGGTTCGATCCGTGGATGCTGCCGCCATTTTAAAGTGATTTAAAAATACCACAAGGGACCAATCCTGATCAGGTCTGCATCATGATGGGCTAGGGTTGCCATCCCTCCCATGGGTGTGGGGGCTTCCCCGATTTCACCCCCCCAGATCTGCCCACCGGCCAGTTGGCCGGCGGGGTAGCCCCGCCCCGGAGGAGCTCCATGGTGCCCAATGTGCCACGCGCAATGACGTCACCTGGAGATGATGTCATCATGCTGGGCACATCGGGCAGGGGACGCTCTAGTATTCAGCCAAAATCTCTATGGTGAAGATCCCGGAGAGGAGCCAGGAGCCCCCCCCCCACAAAAAAGTAGGGATCTGGGAACCCTAGTTGTGACCTTATGTTGCAAGGGACCAATCCTGATCAGGTCTGCATCATGATGGGCTAGGGTTGCCATCCCTCCCATGGGGGTGGGGGCTCCCCTGATTTCACCCCCCCCCCTAGATCTGCCCATCGGCCAGTTGGCCGGTGGGGTAGTCCCGCCCCCGAGGAGCTCCATGGTGCCCGATGTGCCAGGCGCAATGACGTCACCTGGAGATGATGTCATCATGCTGGGCACATCGGGAAGGGGACGCTCTAGTATTCAGCCAAAATCTCTATGGTGAAGATCCCGGAGAGGAGCCAGGAGCCCCCCCGCCACCAAAAGGTAGGGACCTGGCAACCCTATGATGGGCTGAGGTGCTCATGTCATCCCCCCAGGTGCCTTTCCAAGGGCCAAAACTGCCACAAGACGATGCAGTGGTTTTTGCACTTGAAAAGTCATGGGGAGGGGGGC
>NW_015165930.1:61644-65538 GCF_001447785.1 Gekko japonicus
GGAGGGGAGGGGAGGGGGCCTCAGAGGCATATATAGTCCTCGAGTCCACCCTCCAAAGCAGCCATTTTCTCCAGGAAAACTGATCTTGGTTGTCTGGAGATTAGTTGTAATAGCGAGGGTGGCAACCCTAGTCTGTCCATGAGAGTGCTGTACGACCTGCCTCCTTCATGGGGGCAACTGCAGCAGCTTGAAGAAGGTTGCATTTGAAACCAGGGAAACCGCAGGAGCTGTGTGTCCCCGCCCCCCGTCCATTATGGAAGCATCAGTTCCCACAACTAACACCTCTTCGTGACTGCGGCCTGCATGCCCCCACTAGGGTTACCAAGCTCCAAGTGGCACCTGGATATCTCCTGTGATTACATTCAGGGCTATTTTGGGGCAGGAATGGACAGGAACGGAGTTCCGGCTGGCTTCCAAGTTGGCCACACCCAGCAGGAATGCATTAGCATAAGAGGCCACACCCAACAACAGAAACTCATTAGGATTGGCTACATTAGGGGTGTGTGGCCTAACATGCAAAGACGTTCCTGCTACAAAAAAGGCCCTGGTTTGGACAACAAACAAGGTAACCAGAATAAGAAGCAAAAGGTGGGTGTGGCTGGATGAGCACACTTCTGATAACATGGGGGAGTGGCCTAATGTGCCAATGAGCTGTGCTGTCAGGGGTGTGGCCTAATATGCTAATGAGTTCCTGCTATTGGGTGTGGCCTATTATGCTAATGAGTTCCTGCTGGGCTTTTTCTACAAAAAGAGCCCTGATTGATCTCCAGACAGCCAAAATTAGTCCCCCAGGAGAAAATGGCTGCTTTGAAGAAGAAGAAGAAGAAGAAGAGATTGGATTTATACCCCGCCCTTCACTTGGGAGTCTCAGAGCGGCTTACAAACTCCTTTCCCTTCCCCTCCCCACAACAGACACCCTGTGAGGTGGGTGGGGCTGAGAGAACTCTGACACAAACTGCTCTTTTTCAAGGACAGCTGTGCCAGAGCTTGCGACTGACCCAAGGTCACATCAGCAGGTGCAAGTGGAGGAGTGGGGAACCAAACCCGGTCCTCCCAGATTAGAGTCCGCGCACTTAACCACTACACCAAACATAGGGTGGACCCTATGGCATTGTACCACAACAAAATCCCTCCCCTGCCCAAACCCCGCCCTCCTCAGGCTCCACCCCCAAACCTCCAGGTATTTCCCAACCCTGAGCTGGCAACCCTACTACAGACTCCCAAGACACATGTGTTTAAACGAAAGCCGGATGTTTGGGGAGTGGCTTGTTTTCAGGAACTCTCACAGCCAAAGTAGATCTGCTAAGGGAGGTCACGGGGGTTTGTTCACACACCACCCCATTAACTGATAGAACTTTTAGAGGGCAGGCAAGTGAAGGACGCTGAATTTTCCCCACCCAGTTCCCCCAGGCTGGGCTGCTGCTGCTTTTCTCTCCAGTCCTGTCTGCGTCTCTCACCTCCAGGAAGAGAGGCTGGCTGAAAAGGAGCTGACAGAAGCCAAGAGAGGGCTGGATGGGCTTCAGCGCCTGACGTTCCAAGATTTGGCTTCAAATCGGGGGGGGGGGGCTCTGAATTATGAAATGGGAACATGGCAGCTGGGGTCACCGCAGTTGTTAGGGTTGCCATCTCCAGGTTGGGGAATACCTGGAATATTGGAGGTGGTGTCAGCAAGCTGCCAGTTTGTTCTTTTCCCTATGCACATGCGCATACCTTCCTATGCACAGATGCGCATACCTTTCCCTATGGCTAATTGCCGTTCTCCTGCAAACTGCACTGCGTATCTCTCAAGGCCGCTGGAGGAGTCGCTTAGATCATTGCTTTGGCTTTAGGCAGGCAGAGCCGTGGGAAGCTCGTACCTGTTTTGCTTTGGGTAGCAGTTAGTTCCCAGGCCTAATGGTGCCCGCGGGAGCGATAGTAATTGGGTAAAGCTCATATGAATGTACTATAACTGTTTTGCGCATAGTTCACCCCTCATTCCTAACAGTGTTCCTGCCCATGCATCTCCCGCTTCAATAAAGTAAAACCTTCTTGCAAGTGTGTGCTTCCATTGTTGCTGAGGGTCCTGACAGGTGGAGCCTGAGGAGGGTGGGGTTTGGGGAGGGAAGGTGAGCAACTTCAATGCCACAGAGTCCACTTTCCAGAGAGGCCATTTTCTCCAGGTAGGCTGATCCCTGTCGCCGGGAGATCAATTGTAATCCCAGGAGATCTCCAGCCACCACCTGGAAGTTGACAATCTTAACAGTTACCCAGGGAAATTTGCTCCCTCTTGCTCAGGGTGACTTTTACTTTTCCACCCTCTTCCTAAACATAAAGGTGGGCTTACCACAAACCCCTTCCTGCCAACTCTTAAGAGTAACCATCCATGGGTATTTCTTTAAAAGCGTTGGAAGAATGATTGTTTCTATGGCCAGGGGCCGGGGATGCACCGGCGGAAAGACACGCCGGCGATCCCACGGCCGGCACTGATGCCGGCCTTTCTGAAAGAACCACCTAGGTAGGTGGTTCTTTTTTGCTACGGGGTTTGGCCGGGAGGGACAGATTGGGAACGGGCGCAGCACGATTCCCAGATGTTGCTGTGGGATCGTGCCCGTTTGCTGCAGCCCCGATCCGTTCCTCTCCCGGCCCAAAACGTCTCGTGTGAACAGGGCCCTGGTGTGTCATCTTCTGACTTGCATCAAACTACATGCAAGGGCACTGGCGGAAAATGTCACCCACCAGAAACTGGCATTTCAAAACTGGACTTCCCCCGAACATGGAGGTTCCTTTTCAGCCACCCTGGCTGGTACCCGTTGATAGACATCTTTCCACTAATTCATTCAAGAGCCACCTACATTAGTGACCCTCACTGCATCCGGGGGCAGGAAGCTGCAGAAATTAATGATGTGTTCTCTGAAGAAGGACTTTTTTCCTTGTATAGTTATTCCGTCAGTGGAATAAGAACAGAGGCCAAGCACCTGAAACCAATACAATGGGAGGAAAAAAGCAGTTACTATTGTATTTTTAAAATATTGTAAGCCCTGCAGTTGGAAAGTGAGAGATAAAACATAGAAGTAAGTGAAGGTGTCTGTTCTGAACACACTCCCCTGCAGATTAATTGGGTGCCCCTTAGTTCTGGGATCTGGGGAAAGGAAGAAAAAGTTCTTCCCCCCACCCCCAATGTTCCATCCCCAGCATATTGTTCTGAACCTCAATTCTGTTGCCCCGCCCCCACATTGTCTGTTTTCTACAGTGAAAAGCCCCAAATTCTTTAGCTTTTCCTCATAAAAAGGTGTGCCAACCCTTCTATTTGTGTAATATCAGAAAGACATAAAAATGAAGGCTATGACGAACCAGTTTCACAAGAACTGTATTCCCAAGAGGTCTGAACATAAGAACATAAGAGAAGCCGTCTCAGATCAGGCCAATGGCCCATCCAGTCCAACACTCTGTGTCACACAGTGGGCCAAACCCCAGGTGCCATCAGGAGGTCCACAAGCAGGGCCTGAACTCCAGAAGCCCTTTCACTGTGGCCCCACAAGCACCAATAATACAGAGCATCACTGACCCAGACAGAGTGTTCCATCTATAAAAAGGTAAAGGTTCCCTTGCTCGGTCAAATCCGACTCTAGGGTTACGATGCTCATCTCCGTTTCAAAGCCAAAGAGCCAGCGCTGTCCAAAGACATTTCCGTGGTCATGTGGTCAGCATGACTAAACACCAAGGCGCACGGAACGCTGTTTCCTTCCCACCGAAGTGGTACCTATTTATCTACTTGCAATTTCTTGCTTTCGAACTGCTAGGTTGGCAGGAGCTGGAACTAGAGACGGTAGCTCACTCCATCATGCGGCCCACTTGGGTCTCGAACTGCTGAACTACCGACCTTCCACAGCCTGCAGTTCAGCGTCTTAACCACTT
>NW_015165930.1:65830-75733 GCF_001447785.1 Gekko japonicus
GCGTGGCTGTTTGCCCCCGGGCAAACTAACGCGCAACTCAGAGATCAGACTTCCGGTTGAGGTCCCGTCGAGGTCCCGTGGCTGGGGGGAGGTGCCGATCACGCCACAGGCAAAGAAGCGGGGCGGGGCGGCAAATGGGGTTGTTGGGGTTTTTTTACTTTTTAAAACTGAAGTGTGCGCATGCTCCGTTGGGTGCTTGTGTGCATCCGTGGAGCCTTGGGGGGGGAAATGACCTGTTTGTGAGGGGACATGGGCGGGCGCCGGATACCACTGGAAACGTGATCAGACGCCCGCCCTTGCCCCGCGGTTTCCTGAAACTAGTACCTCCGAGGTACTAGTTTTTTGCCGCGCATCTTTGGAGGGAAGCCTTGGTTGAGCCACGGGAGCTCTACGCTTTCCAGATGTGGCAGTGAGATCGCGCCCGGAAAATCCGCCTATCTTCCGTCTCTCTAGCGTGGCTACTGTTCCGTGTGACTGCAGCCACAGTATTCCAAATGAGGCCTCACCATCGATTTATACAGGGGCATTATGATACTGGCTGATTTATTTTCAGTCCCCTTCCTAATAATGCCCAGCATAGCATTTGCCTTTTTTATTGTAGTCCCACACTGCATCAACATCTTCAGTGAGTTATCCACCATGACTCCAAGATCTCTCTCCTGGCCAGTTACCACCAGTTGGACCCCATCAACATGGATTTCTAGTTGGGATTTTTTGGCTCCAATGTGCATTACTTTGCACTTGTCCACGTTGAACCTTATTTGCCACATTGATGCTCACTCATCCAGCCTTGACAGATTTCTCTGGAGCGCCTCACAGTCCTCCCTGCTTCTCACCGCCCTGAACAGCTTAGAGTCATCTGCAAACTTAGCCATTTCACTGCAAACGTAGCCATTTCACTGCTTACTCCCAACTCCAAATCATTAATAAACAAGTTAAAAAGCACTGGACTTAGTATCAAGCCCTGAGGCACCCCACTGCTTACCACCTTCCACAATGGAAATTGCCCATTTATACTCTCTGTTTCTTGTTAATTGGAGCTCCGGTGGCTCAAGTGGTTAAGATGCTGAACTGCAGGCTGTGGAAGGTCAGTAGTTCAGCAGTTCGAAACCCGGGTGCCGCATGATGGAGTGAGCTCCTATCTCTAGTTCCAGCTCCTGCCAACCTAGCAGTTCGAAAGCAAGAAATTGCAAGTAGATAAATAGGTACCACTTTGGTGGGAAGGTAACAGCGTTCCGTGCGCCTTGGTGTTTAGTCATGCTGGCCACATGACCACAGAAACGTCTTCGGACAGCGCTGGCTCTTCGGCTTTGAAATGGAGATGAGCACCGCAACCCTAGAGTCGGATTCGACTGGCTTTCGAGCAAGGGAACCTTTACCTTTTACCTTCTTGTTAATTAACCAGTTTTTAATCCACAAGCAGGCTTGTCCTTATATCATGACTGCTGAGTTTACTCAGGAGCTTTTGATAAGGAAATTTATCAAAAACCTTTCTGGAAGTCTAGTTAAACAACGTCTGTTGGGTCACCCTTGTCCACATGCTTGTTCACCCCCTCAAAGAACTCTAAAAGGTTGGTGAGACAAGATATTCCCTCACAGAATCCATGCTGATTCTTCCTTTAGCTTTTCTTCATCAATGTGCCTACTAATTCTATCTTTAATAATGGATTCCACCAACTTATCTGGTATGGACGTTAGACTGACCAACCTGTAATTTCCCAGATCTCCTCTGGAACCTTTTAAAAAGATATTAGCTACCTTCCAGTCCTCAGGAATGGAGGTAGATTTTAGGCTGTTTACCATTGTTTTGTTTTGTTTTGTTTTGTTTTGAAGAATCTCGGCCTTTATCAGTTCCAGTGAAAGCTATGCTGAGCTCTTCTGAAAGCTGCAGCAAAAGTCCTGAGGAAAGAATGAAAGAATTTATTGGAGTAGTGTGGAATGCAGTCAAGCGCCTTACACTTCAGGTAAGATGTCCAACATTTGATAAGTGCATTGACTTACTTTCCCTTACTTTCCCTTCCTGGCAACTACCCCCTCCCACCTATGTGTAATGTTTGAAGAAATCTGTTTCAATGTATCTGAAGGAGTGTGCATCTACACATGCTAAGTCTCTCTCTCTCTCTCTCTGTTTTTTGAAAAAAATTATTATCAGGATATAATATCATTCCAACATAATAGCATATTCAGTACTTTCATCCCCTTTTTCCCTTTCCCCCCCTCCCTTGCTTCTGGCTTCCCGCAGTGCTTCCACCCCCTTACCATATTTTATATTTCATTTTCTTATTACATCTTCTTAAAATTAATATTACCAGGTAACCTTCTTTTAAACTGTTTTCACTATATAACGGTTACTTCAGAGGTTTTTTTTCTCAATAATTATCAAAACAAAACAATGTATTCTTCACATCCCAGTACTTCTCCAAATACTCCTTGAAGTCTTTCCAGTCCTCGAAAAATTCTTCTGCCTCTTGGTTGTTAAGTTTTCTTGTCAATTTGTCCATTTCGACCATAAAAAGTAACCTTTTTATCCATTCCCAAATCTCTTGAAATCTGAAATTTTCTCACCATCTTGGAATGGATTGAATTTTGTTGATATGTCCTATATATTTTATTGCACGATTTTAACTTTTCAGTTATTTATTGTATGTTCTTTTCGTTGTAAGCTGCCCTGAGCCCTGCTTGCAGGGGAGGGTGGCCTAAAAATTTAATCAAATAGATGAATGAATCGATCGATCAGTCCAAGAGCTCCACTGCCTCCGTGGCTGGTTTTCTGCTACTAATATATTTGAAGACATTTTTATTGTTGGTCTTTATGTTTTTTGCAATATTCCTTACAGTCTCCTTTTGCCTGTCTGATCACTGACTTGTATTTTATTTGCCACAGCCTGTGCTCCATTTTATTTACCTCAGACTAGCCTTCCACCGCTTAAAGGAATCCTTCTTACCTTTTACTGCTTCCATTACTTTGTTCATTGACCATGCAGGCCCTTTTTAAAATACCTATTTGTACCTTTCCTAACCTGTCTCCAAGCTTCCTTATTTGACCCTCCTTACCTTTCCTTTCGGTTTCTTCTTCACAAGCCCCCTTATTTAAGAGAAGTTAACCCTTCTAAAGTTAAATGTGGATGTGTTGGTCTTTTGGGGCAACTCCCAATTTACATACATGCTAAAATTAATAGCATTATGGTTACTGTTCCCAACCAGTTCTATCACATTTACACCTCTGTGTAAACCCTGTGTCTGTTGCAAGTCTCTACTCGGTGACACCATCTCTGTCCCTTATTTCCAGGAGGTACCCAAACCAACCTGGGTACTAACTGCCATCACCCGCAAATCAAAGAGTATCTCCCACTGGATTGATTTGCACATCCAGCACTTTACACCTGTGCTGAAATTGTCAGACTCCACCTAGTTGCTACATCTTCAGTTTTTCTCCTACAAACTAGTGCAAGGATGATCGATCTCGCTTTCAAGCGATCAAGGTCAAGGGATAGTGAGCTGACCCACTGCTCCTCCTCTTTGCCACACCTCAGATAGCAAAACTGAACAGGTATGGTGAGTTTACACAGATCAGGCTTAGCATAACAAAATATATGAAAGCTTAATAAATGAAAGTAACAGTAGCATGCATAGTCTGTTCAAGCACTGGGCTGAGTAAGGATACAAAGAGAAGGTGAAAACATGTACCCTACACTAGGTACTGCTTATCCTAAATGATGTTTAATTAGGGCAAGCCATTATTACTTGAAGTTCAGCATTGCCCAAGTTCTCAGAGGTGGGACTTCTCCCCATTGTCCCATGCTGCATGGGCAAGATGGAGTCCCTAGATGAAGCCTTCATGGATTGTGCCCGTCCTCGGAGAAGAGCAAAAGATGGAAGAGAAGAAAGTTCATTTACCATATCCTGGGGATTTCTAATGTCTGTCCCCCACACCAGAATCATTATGATCTTCCTTGAGAGCAAGAGAAACTATCTAGACATTTGGCTTCCTCCAACTCTCCTTTGAGGTGTGATATTCTAGCAAGCTGTGAGATGACACTGCCTTTGTTTTTTCCCTGCTCTGTGCTTGGGGGCTGGATGTGTCATTTCCAGTACTTGTCCCCTCTGCCAGTGGGGCTCCTGAGGGGGACCTGAGCAACCCCCAGGCTCCCCAACTCTGATGATAGCCTTGGACCCACCCTCCATGAGCCAAAGCAGCAGTACAGGTAGTGCCTTTAAGGCAAAACCTGCTGCTCCACAGCTCGATAGGAACGGGCTCTTTAACAGCCCATTGCCTGATGGGCGGCGGCGGAAGAAGAGGAGGAGGAGGAGATTGGATTTATACCCCGCCCTTCACTCGGAGTCTCAGAGCAGTTTACAAACTTCTTTCCCTCCCCCTCCCCACAGCAGATACCCTGTGAGCAGTGTTCCCTCTAAGCTGAGTTAGTGTGAGCTAGCTCACGGTTTTTTAGCCTCCGGCTCACATATTTTTGTCTCAGCTCAGGAAGGATGGCTCCATTGCAAACTAATTTATGCAACAGCCAAATTGCTCACTCACAACTTTAATGCCAGCAGCTCACAAAGTAGAATTTTTGCTCACAAGACTCCACAGCTTAGAGGGAACATTGCCTGTGAGGTAGGGGGGCTGAGAGAGATGAGAAGGAAGACGGCAGATGAGAAGCAGGCTTGATCTATGTAATGTATTGGAACGATTACATGAATCACCTCATTAGACTCCTATGTTAAGCTTCGAGCCAAGCTAAGGCTCCTCTGACCGAACTTCCTATTGGTCGCTTTGTAACAGCGACCAATCAGAACAGTACTATTCCCTGGGAGGGAAAGACTCCCATTGGTCCTTAACTGAGCAATCTCATTGGTTGTTATTTGTAAATAGGCGTGGCTACATTAGCCCGGTTATGTTTAAAAGGAGCATAGCTCCCACAGTTTAAGAACTGGCTCTTTAACAGCCCATTGCCTGATGGGCGGCGGCGGAAGAAGAGGAGGAGGAGGAGATTGGATTTATACCCCGCCCTTCACTCGGAGTCTCCGAGCGGCTTACAAACTCCTTTCCCTCCCCCTCCCCACAGCAGACACCCTGTGTGGTAGGTGGGGCTGAGAGAGATGAGAAGGAAGACGGCAGATGAGAAGCAGGCTTGATCCAGGGATGGGGAAACAAGGAGATGAGTGGCAGCGGGCAGCAGCAGCTTCCCACAGGAATTGCTCCGCCCCCATGGGAGTTCCAGAGGGGCAGAGCCTCCAAAGAGGCCGGCCCCAGGATGAGCCAAGGCAAAGGGAAATAGGTCGGAAAGAATACGCGGGCCCTTTTTCCTGAGAATGAAAAAGAGCAGGGTTAGGAGCAGGGTTGCCAGCCCCCAGGTGGAGGCTGGGGATCTCCCGTCATTACAGCTGATCTGCACACTGCATAAATTGCTTTTTTAGTTAAAACATTTATTCCATTTCTTCTGGAGAAAACAGCTGCTTTGAAAGGTGGACTGCGTGGCCTTATACCCTGTTGAGGTCCCTCCTCTCCATAAACCCCACCCTCCCAGTCCTCAAGCTCAAATCTCCATCTGTTTCTGAACCTGGAGCTGGCAACCCTGGGACTCAGGAGAGAGTGGAAGAACCAGGATACACCTCCTTCCCTCTCAGTCTGAGGCCTGTGGGAGGGTACACAAGTGCCCCCTGCTGGCAAGGATCTGCCAGACTTCGGCAGATCTTCACTCCTTTGTTACGTATATAGAGTGTAATCCAATGGCTGGATTATTAGCCTGGATTCTAGGGTGGGGGACATTTCTACAAAGGTCCCTCACAGCTTTGAACAGTGCTCTCATTCAAAGCTGTTCTCATTCAAAGATACTTGTGTTAGCAGTTTTATTTCCTTCTTCTGTTGAACGAGAGGAGGGAGACACCACTACTGTGTTTTTAAAAATATATATTGTAAACCTTATGGTGGAAAAGTGGGGTATGATTCATATATATATCACCATAGGTGTGTGTATGTTAGGGATGCCATCCTCCAGGTGGGACCTTGGGATCCCCTGGAATTACAGCCCATCTCTAGACTGCAGACATCAATTCCTCCAGGAGAAAATGGATGCTTGGGAGGGCGGACTCTACGGCATTGTACCCCACAGAGGTCCCTGTCCTCCCCAGGCTCCATCCCCAAATCCCCAGAAGCAGGCCCGTAGCCAGGAATTTTTAAGTCAGGGGGCATTTAAATTGGGGGGGGGCACTGGCTAGAGATGTAAAATTTCCAGAAATTTTGAAGCTTGGGGAAAACCCCGGTTTTTCCCCCGTTTTTTTTCGGGGGGAAATGGAAATTTTCAGAAAAATTGACAAAATGCTACATTAGCATTTCTTTTGTCTTTTCTAGATTGAAAGTCATTCTGTTACTTTAGGAACATAAAATATGACTATGGACATTTTTACTTGGCATGAAATTATCACAACTAGTATATTAAAAATATAGTGTATCCAAACAATTATTACAAACAGAATACCCACCCACATGCAAAAACAAAACTGAAACTTTTTTATTTTCTTCTGACAATCGCACCTCCTAAAGGAAGAAATGCATCTTGTTCTTGCATTGGAGGGTTCAGTTTGTAACCTAGGACTTGCTTGTCCTCAGTGCACAGAAATTAGATCAATCTGATACCATATATATATATATTAGAAATGATTTGGAAAATATTTGAACACCTTGTCTTAAAATATTTTATTCATCATGTTAAAATAAAACGTTCCATAATCAATTTTTTATTCTTTTTTCAATTTTTCCAATTTTTCAAGGGGAAAAAGGGTTCAGGAAAAAAACGAAGAAAAAACGTTTTTCCCCCAAATTTTTCTGGTTTTTTTCCGGGCCTTCACATCTCTAGCACTGGCTAATTGAATTAAAGGAATACCCGGCTCCTTCCCTGCACCTGCCACTGCTTGGGGGCCCTGGGATGGATGGGAAGTCAGGGGGCCTTGCCAGTAAGTCAGGGGGCCTAGCCCCGAGATGCCCCGCGGTAGCTACGAGCCTGCCCAGGCTTTTCCCAGCCTGGAGCTGGCAACTCTACCTTCTCATCCCCTGCTAGGGGGGAGCTGGCAAACCTTGTATGTGTGTGTGTGTGTGTGAGAGAGAGAGAGAGAGAGAGAGAGAGAGAGAGAGAGAGAGAGAGAGAAGCAGACTGCAAATGTCTTTCACCATGAAGAAGACTCCAAAGGGTCTGATTCCCTCCCTCTCTCCCTCTTTGCCCCAATAAAGACCAACCCAGGTCCCGGTCACACAAGGGGGATACTGCGCCGCTGAAGGGAGGCAAGTTAGAGCTGGAGCCAAAAGAACCTCAGTAGCACGATCCAACGTGCCCCCGTGGCTCCCTGCTCCAGCCTTCGGCAGGCGATCAGACATAGCGTGGCAAAACGGATGTTGCACGTTTTGCGCATGCGCGGGACGGGGAACGGTGCCGGCTGCAACAGGCTACCAGCACTTCCCTGATCAGATGCCTGGAGCTGCTGCGCGTCATCCGGAAGGTAGTGCTCTGTTGCCGGTACTTTTCAATGTGCGTTTTCGGGCCGAAGGGACGGATCGGGGACGGGTGCGTGATGCTTCCCAGATGTTCTGTTATGATCCTGCCCGTTTGATACGCACTCAACCGTTTCGCGGGGCAAATCCTCCCGTGTGACCGGAGCCCCAGAGAGGCATTCAGATCAAAGCATGCTGGAGGTGGCCAGGCCTCCAGGGGCAGACCTTGCTGAGCCCCCCCACAGCCTACACCTCCCCGTGCTTTTGTGCACCTTGCAGAAGGTGTTCTTCCTCCCATGGTATGGTAGGCCGGCCAGAAGACACACACCCCAGGGTCATGCCTGTCAGATCTCTGCTTTTGTTCTCCTCGGTTTCAGGCTTTTGTGATCATCTGCGATGCACACAAGCATGCAAATGTGATTAAGGTGAAAGGCTAACATCTTTCTTCTTTCAGGCTGTAACAAGGTAGAGAATGTTTCTTTAATGCTCCCACTCTGTTCTCTCCTTGCTAAGCTAAGCCCAGGGTTCTGTTTAGATGTGACCTTTTTTTCCCTTTCCAGAAATTATTTGCTATTCTCTAGCAATGTTTCTGTCATGTTGTTCGTGTGCAAAGTACATTGCAGTTTTTATTTGATTAATCCCACAGCCAAACCCTGTTAGGGAGGTGTAATGTATCCAGTCCAGACAAGTCCAGAGACAAACGCAGAGCTTCGCTCCAAGAGACAATGGACTATGCAGATCCTAGCCCGCTCCAATCAGAGGGCTAGGTTCCCAGCCAAGAGCCTATGGGACTCTCGGCCACTGTAAATAACCAATAGGGAAGTAGGGGTGTGTTTTGGGTGGCGGTTTCTCGGGGATATAAGCCGACCTGCTAGCCGGCCAAAGTCATCTTGTTCCTGATCGAATAAAGCACGCTTTGCTGAACACACACTCCGTCTGCATACTTTTCAGGAGGTCACTTTATTTCCAGTTGCAAAATGGAGCCCAAGGGAGGAAGGGGAAGATTGTGAGTTTATGGTGGTACAGCATCCGCTGTGCCTGCAGTAGGTCCTGGATTCAGTCCTGGCATCTCCAGTGAAGAAGAAGAAGAGATTGGATTTACACCCCACCCTTCACTCGGAGTCTCAGAGCGACTTACAAACTCCTTTCCCTTCCCCTCCCCACAACAGACACCCTGTGAGGTAGGTGGGACTGAGAGAGCTCTCTCGAGGACTGCTCTTGAGAGAACAGCTCTGATGGAACTATGGCTTGCCCAGGGTCATCCAGCAGCTGCGAGTGGAGGCGTGGGGAATCAAACCCGGTTCCCCCAGATTAGAGTTCATGAACTTAACCACTACACCCAACTGAAAGGGTCCTCTCGTGGCAAAGCTGGGAAAGACCTGTGCAAGAGTCCTTGGGGAGCTGCTGCCACTCACTGAAATAAATATCGTAATCTTATTGTCACTGATGCGTAGGGTTGCCAATCCCCAGTTGAGGGCAGGGGATCCCCTGGTATGGAGGTCCTCCCCCTGCTTCAGGGTTGTCAGAAAGTGGGAGGGGGAATGTCCACTGGGCACTCCAGTATACACTATGGAGACCAGTCCCCATAGGGTATAATGGAGAATTGATCTGTGGGTATCTGAGGCTCAGAGGGGGCTGTTTTTTGAGGTAGAGGCACCAAATGTTCTGTATAGAATCTGGTGCCTCTCCTCAAAAAAAAACCAGGTTTCAAAAAGATTGGACCAGGGGGTCCAATTCTAGGAGCCCCCCAAAAAAGGTGCCCCCATCCTCTATTATTTCCAATGGAGGGAAGGCATTTAAAAGGAACATGGTCCCTTTAAACGTGACAGCCAGAACTCCCTTTGAAGTTCAATCATGCTTCTTCCCTCCCCTCTCCTGGAGGCTCCCGGAAAGTCCCCCGCCAGCTTGTCAGCCTCATCTGGCCACCCTACAGATGCGGACACACATAGAGGGGAACGGTTGCTGGACTTGACCAAAAAGATGATTGAGGATGTTGCAGCCCAGATAAACAGAACAAAAACGGCCTCTCAGAGAAACATGCCAAGAAGGGGGTCTAGAGACTAACAATACAATAGAAAGGCCTTGAATAGAATAACAATAGAAGAGAAAGGCCTTGAAGATCAGGAAGAAGAATACAAAGTGGCAGGGCTTTTTTTGTAGAAAAAGCGCAGCAGGAACTCATTAGCATGATAGGCCACACCCAACAGCAGAAACACATTAACATATTAGGCCACACACCCCAACAGTGCAGCTCCTTAGCCTATTTAGCCACACCAGCATGACTTCCCTTGGCTGTGGGGAGCCCGGGCAAGCCGGCCCTTGAACAAGCCAGGGAAGGCACAGGAGGCATTTAAATGCCTCCCCATCCTTCCAGTGTCCCCCCGCCGCCACCCCCGCCTCAGAGTTGCCGGGGGGGG
>NW_015165930.1:76088-77449 GCF_001447785.1 Gekko japonicus
CCCCCCCCAAGGTTGCCGGGGGGGGGGCGTTGCTCTCCAGGCCTTCCCTCTGTAGCCAGGCACGCAGAGGTTTTGGCCGTAGTGGGCGTGGCCAACTCTGAAGCTAGCCGGAACTCCGTTCCTGTGCGTTCCTGCCCCAAAATAGCCCTGCAAAGTGGTAATATAGCTATATGGCCTTGTGTAGATTAGAAGCCATCGAACCCATTATCAATAGATACAATCCTTTTAGGCCCAGGTACAGAAGGGTCTGAGAATCGCAAGAATGCCCAGCTTCACTGAAGTGAAGATATGGTTCAAGGATGGGAGTATTGGGTGAAGGCCAGAAGATACCCATGGTATGAGAAACTTGTAACCCTGACCTGGATAGCCCAGGCCAGCCTGATCTCGCCAGATCTCAGACGCTAAGTAGAGGCAGCCATGGTCAGTATCAGGATGGGAGACTGCCAAGGAATGCCAGGACTGTGACACAGAGGCAGACAAATGGCAAGCCACCTTTGAACTCTCTTGCCTTGAAAACCCTTCCGGGACGCCACTAGCCACCTGTGACTTGCTGCTGGCATTAAAAAAATGAGAAACTTGTAGAACCCATTATCGATAGATACAATCCTTTTAGGCCTAGGTACAGAAGGGTCTGAGAATCGCAAGAATGCCCAGCTTCACAGAAGTTAAGATATGGTTCAAGGATGGGAGTATTGGGTGAAGGCCAGAAGATACCCATGGGGGTATGAGAAACTTGTAACCCTGACCTGGATAGGCCAGGCCAGCCTGATCTCACCAGATCTCGAAAACTAAGCAGGGTTGGTGCTGGTTAGTATATGGAAGGGTCACCAAGGATTACCAGGTTCACTAAGTGGAGGAAAGCAATGGGAAACCATATCTGAACCAGGCCTATAGACAGGATTTTGTGCCTTGTGGGGCAAATCTTTTTTCCGGTGGGGCTGCCATTATTTTCATGTCAGCTCCAATCCACTCCCAAGCCTGACCCCTAGTGGCCACTCCTCTCCTTCCCCTCCTGCAAGATTTAAAGGGCCCTCCAGCTGATCGAGGGGGAGCATGTGTTATAAGAAGATATTTTAAGTATAGATAACTTTGTATGTTTTTTTAAATGAATCATCACTTCAATGAATTGCCATTTACAGCTGCTGTAGACAAGGAAGTAGTCTTCTGTGGGGAATTCATGGGACAATGGTGGCTGGGGCTTAGGTTTTTCCCAAGATCTTTCCCCCAAGGGAACGAATGTCAGGTGGATTTTCAGGGTGCGATCACTACTACCTACTGGGAAATCCGCGGCACGGGCGGCCATGTGATCGCCGATGCGCCCATCTCCCACAGCATAATAAAAATACTAATGCTTTTGATTT
>NW_015165930.1:77699-92562 GCF_001447785.1 Gekko japonicus
CAAAGCATCCTTTTTCTCCAAGGGAACTGATCTCTGTAGTCTGGAGATGAGCTGTAATTCTAAGGAATCTTCAGGTCCCACCTAGAGGTTGGCATCCCTAGGGCTTCATCATAATCATTCACAATGCTGAAAAGTACAGAACAAACAGGAAGAGAGAATCACAGAAACGCATACATCAAAAAAGAAGAACAACTGTAATAACCCAAGTAATTAACCATTCTTTTTATATTTAAATGAACAGTGCGTTACATAAAAGGTGAAAAATTGTATGACAGACTTGTTTCTCCTTATCTACAGGTCAAAACCTTTAAAGGATTCAATAATAGAAACTTCAGTCCTTCTGCGTAGAGAGTTCAACAAAACAGGAACCATCTCCTTAGAGAGGAAAACATTTCACACCCCATTAGTGTATCCCCATTAAAGGAACATTGAGTCCTGCTGGAAGTCTGTTGAAAAGCTTCAGGGTTTTATAGGTGTTGCGATGTATCTACAACTAAAAATTAAGTTTCTTTTTTTTTAAAATTTATAGACTTTGATTCCAACCCGTACCTTCCCCAGCACTTATGAGCTTTTCTGCATGTGGATCCCCAGTCTTTGGAGGAGGGGGGGGGGATCTTGAAGAAAACCTCTCTCTGTTCCATGGAGTTCCCACAGAACCAAAATTCCTTACCGCTTGCTTCTCTACCAACTTCCCCAATACACCTTACAGTTCACCCAATACAGTATAGTTTGGTGTAGGGGTTAGGAGTGTGGGAGAACCGGATTTGATTCCCTACTCCTCCACATGCAGCTGCTGGAGTGACCTTGGGTCAGTCACAGTTTCCTCCGAGCTGTTCTCTCGAGAAGTCCTTGAGAGAGCATTCTCAGCCCCGCCTACCTGACATGGTGTCTGTTGTGGGGAGAGGAAAGGAAAACAGATTGTAAGCCGCTCTGAGACTCCAAGTGAAGGGTGGGGTATAAATCCAATCTCTTCTTGGTGTAGTGGTTAAGTGTGCAGACTCTAATCTGGGAGAACCGGGTTTGATTCCCCACTCCTCCACATGCAGCTGCTGGTGTGACCTTGGGTCAGTCACAAGCTCTGGCACAGCTGTTCCTGAAAGAGCAGTTTGTGTCAATCTCTTCTTCTTCTTCTTCTTCTTCTTCTTCTTTCACAGAACAGCACTGAAATGCCTTTTCCGCTTGCGTGTTTGCTCTCATTGTTGCCAAAAATTGGCCCCTGTTTTCATATCGTATTGAACAAGCGGCTTTGTCCCTGTGCATCTTATTTCTGTGCTGCTCTAATCACATAATTACAGCATAAACACACTATATCTGGATCTGTGTGATTTATGAACTGGCACTCAGTAATGTCATAGCATTAAATAAATAAAATAAATTAAGATGATCTCTGGAGAGGAAGCACAGATCTCCGGATAAATAAATAAATGACATTGTGCTCCAATCCACGTCACGGTTGAAGCCAGACAAAGCACCCAGAAGCTCCTCTATCATGCCCGAACTCAGCTCCAGCTGCAGCCTTGCCCTCGCTGTTAACCAGCCACCTGTGCAGAAGTGGAGGGTTAAGGTTGCCAGCCTCCAGGTGGTAGCTGGAGACCTCCCAGAATTACAACTGTTCTCCAGACTACAGAGATCAGTTCCCCTGGAGGAAATCAGGTCCCCTGAGGGTGGACTCTGTTGGAAGAGAAGGACTTGGCGCTGTCCTTTTGGCCTCCATCTTCAGGAGGCCACCATAGATTTAGTCAGGTCAGGACACGCACAGCATCCTTTTCTTCCTGTTTTCCGATCCGTCCCCCTTGAAGTAGAATGCCATTCTTAGGGATGAGTTTCCTTCCTTCCAGCTTGATACCTCACTCTCACACGTACTTCCTCTCACACACACAAGAAGGAGCATGTTTCTCTCCATCTTTGGAACAATGGACACAGGGCACTTTCCCCCTGCATCCACACTCATCTTAGGTAGTTAGAATAGATTCAATATCTGTCTCTATCTCTTTCTCTAATCTATAGTGTCTAGAATGGAGTTCCATATCATAAAGAACTCTGGCCCCGGTCACACGGAGGGAGGGAGGCATGGCTGCTCACCCCGGAGCAAAATAAAGTGCAGTAGCCTGATCACATGGTCCTCCGAGTCTCTGCGCTTAGGCTGTTAGCTGGCACTCACACTGCAATGCTGAAGCGTGGCAAATAAGTGGCGTGGCAAGCGTTTTGCATTTGTGCGCATGCGCAGTTCCGCGGAGCAGCACTGCTTTCAGTTACGTGTTTGTGCGCATGCGCTTATGAGACTTCCTGGTGGATGACAGTGCTGCTGGGATGAGCTGCTGGGAGAGCCAGTGTGGTGTAGTGGTGAAGTGCGCGGACTCTAATCTGGGAGAACCAGGTTTGATTCCCCACTCCTCCACTTGCACCTGGCTGGATGACCTTGGGCAAGCCCTAGTTCTGATAAGAGCTGTTCTTGAAAAAAGAGCAGTTTCTGTCTGTCAGAGCTCTCTCAGCCCCACCGACCTCACAGGGTGTCTGTTGAGGGGAGGGGAAGGGAAAGGAGTTTGTAAGCCGCTCTGAGACACCTTTGGGTAGTGAAGGGCGGGGTATAAATCCAATCTCTTCTCTTCTTTTCTATACTGTGGTTCTGGTATAAATAACTCCAGAACCCCATCTTGGAATTCACGATCTGATATTTTAGTGAATCGTATCATACAGTATTTTATACTGTTCTTTATATTGTTTTATTGTTTTAACCTTGGCATTTATGCCTCTTTGTGAGTCGCCCTGAGCCTTTGGGGAGGGCGGGATATAAATCCATAAATAAATAAAATTAATAAAATAAAAACATCCGGTTTGCGACGGGACCTGGACGGGCGCTGGATGCCACAGGATACTAGCGCTCCCGCGATCAGACGCCCGCCCATGCCGCGCGTTGTCCAGATACTAGTGCACTTTTCATGGTACTTTTTTACTGCACATCTTCGGCGGGATGCCACGGGTTGGCCACAGGTGCACTATGCTTCCCAGATGTTGCGGTGTGATTGCACCCTGAAAATCTGCCTGACATTCGTGCCTTTAGCACAACAAATCCTCCATGTGACCGGGGCCTCTGATTAGTTTTAAATCTGACTACTGGCTCTGTGTAATGCTGTAAGTCTGCTAGCACACTCAGTACCAAAGCTCTGCTGCATGGAGATGCCTACTGCACCCTGCTACATTAACGGTGATCCCTGGCTCTACTAAAACCAGAGAATCCAACAGTCTCTACGGCATCACATTCCTTCTGCGTTCCCTCCCCTCCCCAGACTCCACCTTCCTCAGGCTCCACCCCCAAAATCACCAAGAATTTCTCAACTCCGAGTTGGCAACCCTGGGTGCAATTGTGTGCAGTTACTCCATGGGCATCCCTTTTCCAAGCGCCCTTTGAACTTAAACCGTTCACCCTGCTGTTCGAAAGCTTAGGCGAGTAGATAAAATGGGTACCACTCCTTAGAGAGGGTGGGCACACTAAACCCCCATAGGGGAGGTGTTAGCCGGCAAACGGAATGTCCAGCTCGGAAGCCTGGAAAAAAGACCTCTTCGGCATCAAGAAGCCTGTAATGGGCCAATCCAGCCAGGCGGTGGCAGTGCGGCGCTACAACTCAAAGCCAGCCCAGGAAGAACTAACATCATCAAGCCAAGCCGAAATGAATGCCGCCCGGAACATGACTGAAGTCTACAGCTGAACAAAATCCCTGTCGGCTGCAAAACGTGTGCGATTTAAAGAATTATATGTTGTCCTCCCTTACCCCTATCATTGTTAGTCCCTTGTGAAAACCTGTGTAACTGTAAATCGCTCAGAGCCAGCAGCTCTGCAGGATTGAGCGATCAATAAATCGAAAGGTATTATTATTATTAAATGTTCATAGAGCTGTTGATTTTCTCACACCTGCCAGTGCTTCTGTGGGGAGAAGAGCAGACTCCAAGTGGGTTCTGCTCTGCTCTTGGGTGCTGCACCACAGAGCGGAGTTTCTAAAATCTTTGCCCCTCTCTCATAACAATCAACGACTGAAAACAAAACCAGAAATTCAAACCGTAAGCCATCCATTCCCCTCTGGCATCACTCCGTGGGCCACCAGTTCTATAAAACAGAGTTTGCTTGTGGCTGCTCTAGTGTGCAGTGGAATTAGGCAGGACAACATGGAAAGAAAGAAAAACCACCCAGATAACCAGGCTAGGAAATGCCTAACAGATTAGAGCACTTCTATTTAGCGAGGAAATGGCTGAGGTGGGATAAACAGGGATATAAAATGGTAAAGGACTGTGGGAGGCAACTCATTAAGGAGCTGGCATTTACTTTCCCTTCAAACGCAAGAAACAGAGAACACCTGGATTAATTAACAGGCAGAAGATATATATGGAAGGGAAAGAAAAATGTGTTTCGCTCTGCACTAGATTGACCTGTGAAATGCATTCCGGTGGCTAGAGCTGGAGCTTTTAAAGAGTAAGCAATTACTTATTCCATGGTAGATTTTGCATATTTCACAGCCGAAGACGTTGCTCCTCCGAAGGAGCTCTTTCACAATAGGGGGAGGTGGGGGAAAGAATTATGTAGCTAAACAGCCTTGAGGCATTGTAGGTATTCCGAGTGACCATGGGAAGGAGGGGGATGGAGACAGAGAGGTGGATTTATTGAACAGAGGGAGAAAGGAAAGCCGCAAGGGAGTTCTTTTAAAAGGAAACATCTACCTGTTATTTGCATAGCAAAGCACAAGGTAGGTCAACATTTTTCGAATGGTCTTCAAAACAACCCAGTGAGATAGATCATAATCCCTGATTTACAGGCGGGGAATTGAAGCAGAAATGGCTCAGGCTGACCAGCACATCTGAGGCTGCTTGGTTAGCACTGCAGGGCTTGGGCAGAAGAGACCCGGGTTTGGGATTGTCTGTCTCCAGGTGGCAGGTGGAGCCCTCCCACTATTACAAGTGAACTCCAGGTGACAGAGAGCTGTTCCCCTGGAGAAAATGGCCGCTTTGGAAGGCGGGCTCTATGGCATGATATCCCACTGAAGTCCCTCCCCTCCTCAGGCTCCACCCACAAAACCTCCAGGTGTTTTCCAACCCGGAACTGGCAACCATACCAAGTTCAAGGCCTTGCTTGGCCTTGAAATTTCACGGTTGAATTTCTATTTAATCACAGCCTCTTCTGAAAAGTCATCCACCTCCCACACCTTTCACAGGCGTTTAGAGACGGCTTGTGTTTTAAGAGAGGAAGGAGTACGCATGCTCGAAAGCATCCCAAAAGCCTTTTCCACGCTGCATGTAATGCATCGACAGCAGGATTGACCCTCATCAGTCTGTGCGGGAGGTCACCATGTTTAGAACATTCCCTTGCATTTCAAGAAAACCCTTGCATGTCAGTGAACAAGAAAGGTCCTCTCCCTGATGGAAGCTGGGGGTTGGACATGCCAGCGAATTCAGCAGATAAAATGAATGGAGAGAATATCCTTTTAGTCACCACAGAGGTGATGCATTGCGTTCATCCGCCTGAGGTATCCCCTAAAACAAGGTCACTGAAGTTGTGGCAGAGGGCCCTTGGGTGTAGACTTTCCAATTCCCCGGGGGGGGGGGGGCTGGGGCTGGGGCTGGGCCAGAGGCATTGCTTTGCTAGGAGCAAGGGTGGCTCCCGGGGGAGGCTGAGCACCTTCCTGAAAATTTCGGTGGGGGCTGATGCCCCACTGCCCCCACGAAGATTACGCCTATGGGAGGGACTGAAATTACATTGTTTTCAATATAGTGGCATTTATAATATATAATGTACCGCTTATAGACATGCGACATACATTATAATATATAACATACATTTTAATATACACTTCAGTTGCAGTGTTGCTTTGCCTCCTGACATAGACATAGTCTCTTCGTGAGTAAATTTGCAGTGGTACAGAATGGAAACAAAGCCGTTCACCTGCCAGCCTGTTTGAACATCCATGTACAGAAGAGAAGAGATTGGATTCATACCCCGCCCTTCACTACCCAAAGGTGTCTCAGAGCAGCTTACAAACTCCTTTCCCTTCCCCTCCCCACAGCAGACACCCTGTGAGGTAGGTGGGGCCGAGAGAGTTCTGACAGAAACTGCTCTTTTTCAAGGACAGCTCTTATCAGAACTACGGCTTGCCCAAGGTCATCCAGCCAGGTGCCAGTGGAGGAGTGGGGAATCAAACCCGGTTCTCCCAGATTAGAGTCCGCGCACTTAACCACTACACCAAACTGGCAGTATACCTCTTAAGTATCAGAGGCTGAGCGTAAACAGTCAGGGCAGGGCAGCACTTTCATTCCCTGCTTGCAGACTTGTAGAGTCTGTCCAAACTGGCCAATATGGGAAATGTTATCTGTCAGTCAGAGTGCTAACAGAAGGCTGGTCCAGCAGAGTGATGTCATGCCCTGTTTCAGTTTGAAAACCCACATGCTGACCTGAGATAAGAACATAAGAGAAGCCATGTTGGATCAGGCTGATGGCCCATCCAATCCAACACTCTGTGTCACCCAGTGGGCAAAACCCAGGTGCCACCAGGAGGTCCAGCAGTGGGGCCAGAACTCCAGAAGCCCTTCCACTGTTGCCCCCCAAAAAAACACCTATAGAGCTGTCTGAAGAAGTGAGCAGAGACTCACGAAAACTCATACCCTGCCACATATTTTGGTAGTCTTAAAGGTACTACTGGACTCTTGCTCTTTTCTACTGCTACAGACAGACTAACATGGCTACCCATCTTGTTCTGCCCCAGACAGAGTGTTCCATCTACACCTTGTGGCTAATAGCCACTAACAGACCTCCGCTCCATATGTTTATCCAATCCTCTCTTCAAGCTGTCTGTGCTTGTTGCTGCCACCACTTCCTCCAGCAGTGAATTCCACATGCTCATTACTCTTTGGGTGAAGAGGTAACCCACTCAGGGCAAAACTTTAGCCATCTTTTTTTTTTACTTAAGCAAAGGAAGTTGACAGAATGAGTACCATTAAAAGGAAAGCTATTTTTGCACCAATTGTATATAAATGGCCTAAAAATAGCTGGAAAGCAATGGACAAATTGGAACCATCGACCACAATGATGGGCAAAAGAACAAGGCCCATGAGACAAAAGGGGATACCTTTGTAAATCCCCAGCCTAGACAGGCCTTCGTCTATTCCAGCAACCAGGGGTCATTTTGTGCAGGAGCGCACAGGAGCAGAGCTCCGGCAGTAAAGAGACCAGGGAGTGGGCACATGCAACAAGCCCCGCCCCCTGCTCCCTGCAACCCTGGGCCACAAGGCGCAAGAAGCAGCCAGGTAAGTTGCAGAGTCCCCCCCCCAAGATAGCAATCCAAAATAGTCCAGTGGCACCTTTAAGGCCAAGGTTTACTCAGGTACAAGCTCTCCGTCCTCTGTGAGGGCAGATCTGCGTGTGTGTCCCCCCCCATAGCTAGCAATCCAAAAGAGTCCAGTGGAGCCTGAGTGGTGGGTGTTGCCTTCTGACACACTTCCGGTGATGTCGGGGGTGGGGGCATATGCAAATAAGTTATGCTAATGAGTTATGCTAATGAGCTCCTGCACCTCTTTTTCTACGAAATGACCCCTGCCAGCAACGTTTATGTTCCTCTTAGGGGAGCCAGAGAATTAGTCGGTGGCAGGTACAGAGAGAAGGAGGGAAGAAAACCGTTTCTTCCTCATGGCCAGACAACAGAGCAGCCCACAGAAGAGAACCGAAGAGGAGCGGGGGACGTCTTCTCCAGCTTGGGTGTAATGTCTGGGCCAGAGAAGACAGAAGCCTGTGGGTCCTTTGCATGCTGGGTGCATAGAAGGGAGGGTTGCCAGGTCTGGCGGGGGGATTTGGGGGGTGTTCCGGGGGTGACCACCAGCCCAGCTACCCCTCTCCCTCCCCTCCTACCCGGTTTAAAGGGCTTCAGCCCCATCCACTGTGGGCCCCATCCTGCTCACAAAACGACCATTTAAAGGGTCTTGTTGTGAGCCCAGGGTGCGGCCAGCCACCACCCTTCTCCCTCTCTCCTGCTAGATTTCAAGGGCCCTCCAGCCGGTCGACGGGCCATGTGGTCCCCGCCGATCAGCTGAAGCTCTTTAAATTGGGCAGGAGGAGAGGGGTGCCCGGGGAGGTGGTCGCTCTTGGGGGCAGGGCTTGGGGCAGGGCTTCCCCCTCCAGCCACTTGGCTGAGGGTGGATTGAAGCCCCCAGAAGCGAGGGAACCCCCACCCGGACCTAGGGCCTGGCAACCCTAACAGAGGGCATTTCGTTGCAACCTCTAGGTCAGTGATGGCGAACCTTTTAGAGACAGACCGAGTGCCCAAACTGCGACCCAAAACCCACTTATTGATCGCAAAGTGCCCACACGGCAATTGAACCTGAATACTGAGGTTTTACTTTAGAAAAAACAACTCATACATTAACTTAAGATGATCCAAACAAAGTAAGGAAAACAATCCCAAATGCTTTCATTTACTTTAAATTATTTGGTAAAGAATTCGACACTTTAGTGATGGCCTGGGCCTGGCTGGGGCGATGGCACGCGTGCCCACAGAGAGGGCTCTGAGTGCCACCTCTGGCACCCGTGCCATAGGTTCGCCACCACTGCTCTAGGTGGTGGCTGGAGATCTCCTGGGATTGCAACTGATCCCCAGGCAACAGAGATCAATTCACTCGGGGACAATGAACGCTTTGGAGGGTGGACTCTATGGCATTATACCCCATTGAGGTCCCTCCCCTCCCCAAACCACACCCTCCTTAGGCTCCACCTCCAAAAAACCTCTCCAGGTATTTCCCAACCTGGAGCTGGCACCCCGACCCTTACAGGCCGCCTCGTCCCTGCCTCTGTCTTCTGCTCCCCCCTCTGATACGGGTCACCTCTGACGAGAAGAGCCGGGAGGGATTCTGCTTGGCATGATGTGGGTTGCTATTTCCTGACGAAAGGGGTCTCCCTTGGGGTGGAATCCCTCCCTCCCGGCTCCTGGGAGGGAGAGCCACGGGGCAGTGCTTGGCCAGCAGCTTGCTTCTCATACCTTTTAATAAAACATGAACGAGGTGCCAGCGCACATTAGATTCACTTCTCCGGTGACAGAAAATCAAAGTCTTCCTCCGTCCTCCTGCATGCCGGCCGCTGATGGATGTGCAGGGAGCGGAGCTGGCCGGCGCAAGTGAAGGAGTCTATACACACTGAAACAGCTCTTTAATTTCTTAATTTAATATCTGACACGTAAAGATTCTCATTAAGCCAGTCAATGAAGCCTGGAAATACAATTTTCGTGCAAACTGTCGCTATCATAACTTACACGAAACTTCAGATGGTGCCCTGTAAGCAGTGTGATTAAATCCATTCATCTTTGCTGTCAGCCACCCACTTCAGGGATGGTGGAAAGGGGCTGCCGGGACGAGACCAGGCAGAACCGGGCCAGACGTCGTCCCTTGGGGAAGGGCTCAAGGGAGCCCAGAGTACCTTCTCGGGGACTTTGCCTGTCGTGGCAAAGGCGTTCATGCCGAGCAGGGGGGGAAACTGCAGCCCTCTGGTCACAAGTCATCTCTTTTCCATCCCGGAAGCGGAATGGTGCCAGCACAGCACAGAGTGAATAATCACAGACCGCAGGCATACCCATTCAGGGGGCAGCTGGCCTACTTTCTGGGCCCATCACAGCTTTCTAGCTCAGGCAGCTAAATGCGTCCCACCCCCTACACCCCCATCTCCCAGTTCTTCATGTAGGCCGCCAGGGGAAGGGTGTCCACCTGCAACATGACCAGCAGTCTTGTCTACCCTGAGATGCGATGGGTACACCCACTGACAGCAAGCAAGCCAGGGCACGGGTGGCACAGGTGGATCAGGCACACGGCCACGCCGGAGCAGAAGATCAATTAATATCATGTGCAAATGTAGAGAATGAGGGGCAGACCCGGCAAAAACTTGCGGAGGGGAATCTTCTTTTTCCCTCTGCCACTGCGGCTTCTTTCCCTTCCTTGAGACCCCTCCTTATGCGTAAATCCAGCACTGGGTACACCCATTGACAGCAAGCAAGCCAGGACACGGGTGGCACAGGTGGATCAGGCACATGGCCACGCCAGAATCACAAGAGAAACAAAACAGTGAGCAGAAGATCAATTAATATCATGTGCAAATGTAGAGAATGAGGGGCAGACCCGGCAAAAACTTGCGGAGGGGAATCTTCTTTTTCCCTCTGCCACTGCGGCTTCTTTCCCTTCCTTGAGACCCCTCCACATACCTCTCCCAGATCCATATCTGAAACCCTAACCATGAAGACACCACACCGGCTTTCATTTGGTGAATGCTGTCGAACAGTCGCAAGCAGCCAGTCCGAGGTGAGTCATGCAGTGGTTGCTGCTGGCCCTGGGCCCAAGGAATCCTCCTTCAAAAACCAAAACAGACCTGGGACAATCCCTGCTCCCTCCCTCTGCCTTTTACTGACAGAAACCAAGGGTTGAAAGTTGGCTGTACTGTTGTGGTTGCCTAGTGAGAGCCACTAAGGGCATCCGTTACTTAAAGCCACAGGCACTTCTTTTGTCATTTGAGGGGTTTTAACCACCAGTATTTTTGGTTGGTTGGTTGGTTGGTTGGTTGGAGAGCCAGTTTGGTGTAGTAGTTAGGAATGCAGACCCTTATCTGGGAGAGCCAAGTTTGATTCCCCACTCCTCCACATGCAGCTGCTGGTGCAACCTTGGGTCAGTCACAAGTTCTCTCAGAGCTGTTCTCTCAAGGGCAGTTCTGGAAAGAGCTCTCTCAGCCCCACCTACCTCACAAGTTGCCTGTTGTGGGGAGGGGAAGTGAAAGGAGATTGTAAACCGCTCTGAGACTCCTTTAGGTAGTGAAGGGTGGGGTATAAATCCAATCTCCTCTTCTTTTGAGATTTTTCTGTAAACCAGGGTTGTAGAAGGATCTGTCTTGTCTGCCCGTGTCCTCAGTTTCTGGATGTAAGTATCCACACTGAGAATGAACTACACTGCTGCTGCAAAAGGTGTGGTGGACACGTCAGAATAGGATCTGGAGGCCCAGAGATCACTGGGTGACCGTGGTCCAGTCGCTGTCGCTCTGCTTACGCCACCGCACAGAGTTGTTGTGGGGACAAGCTAGAAGAGTGGAGCACCTTGTACAGGACCCCGAGCTCCTTGAAGGACAGGTGGGATGAAAATGTACCAGAGAGACAGAAGAACGATAAGCATTAAACACGGCGGCACGGCCCAATATTTGTATTCCAGTCTTGCATATCGTTACGGTTTGGGGAGACCCAGATTGGGGGCCCTGCCGAGTGGCTGGCTAGCAGGCCCACCCGGCATCTTTTGACATCCACTGCTGTACGGTGGAGCCAGACAAAGGAGAGAGGGAGGCTCCAGAGCCTCACACACATTTGGAGCCCAAGGCAAGAGGGGCTGAGGGAGACCTTGGGATGCCGTGAGCAAGCCGCCTTTAGTCCATCAGCGGAAGGCTACCGAATGATTACATTGCGGGACCGCCTTTCCCCGTATGTTCCCCCCGCGAGCACTGAGATCTGAGTCACAAGACCGATTAGTCCTCCCTGGCCCTAGGGACGCCAAATTAACATCCACCAGAACCAGGGCGTTCTCCTTAGTAGCACCAACCCTATGGAACCAGCTCCCCTACGAGATCCGCGCCCTCCGAGATCTTCACCAGTTCCGGAGGGCGGTGAAGACGGAGTTATTCCGCCAAGCATTCAACAACCTGGATTGAGTATGTAGCACTTTATGGTCGTCATCTTGAGTAGGTTATACTGTGTGTAAATTGTGGTTTTAATGTTTTGTATAGATTGTTTTAGATGAGTTGTTTTATTGTTTTATTGTTGTAAGCCGCCCTGAGCCACTTCGGCGGGAGGGCGGGATAAAAATAAATAAATAAATAATAAATTGCTGTATAGAAGAGACTGCAAACTGTCCTTCCCCTCAAATGAAGCCGGGGCTCAGCACACGATGAAGGGAGGCAGCCCCGCTCCGAAGGGCTGAAGGGACCCTGTGAGCAACTCTTGGCAGAAAGTCCTTTTCCCTGCCGTTTCCCCAAAGGGGGAGGGAGGGTGGCACATCTGCAGACATTTCCCAAAGACACCGACTGACTTGAAAGCCAGTCTGGCGCTGTGGTAAGAGCGGCGGGCTCTAATCCGGAGAACTGAGTGCGATTCCCCACTCCTCCACACGCAGCCAGCTGGGCGACCTTGGATCAGTCTCGGTTCTCTCAGAGCTGTTCTCTCACGAGCAGTCCCTGAAAGAGCTCTCTCAGCCCCACCTACCTCACAGGGTGTCTGTTGTGGGGAGGGGAAGGAAAGGAGATGGTAAGCCGCTCTGAGGCTCTGAATGAAGGGCGGGGTATAAATCCACTCTACTACTACCACTACCACGGCAAGGTTCTTTCCTGCCTTACGGAAAGCTGATTATCCCAATGTTCGCTAAATCCCAAATAGAAAAGGGGGATTAAAGTCATGAAAATGCTTTGCAAAGTGACCTCCTCCTCCCCCCACACAAAAAATCAGCACCATGGCCTTCCCTAGGGAAGTGGCTCACACCCTCCAGTCTGCTTGCTGAGTCCCACAAGGGAAGTGTTCGCTTCAGGGCATGCTTTGGCAGGATACGTTGTTCTGCGCATGCACAAACTGGGGGGGGGTTAAACGCCGTCGCGCACTGCTGCGCGCCTGAAGTGTGGATGCCCGGGAGCAATGTGCTACGTGGTGAGAGAGGTACGCGTGACCGTGCTTGTCCCGGAGCAAACATAGTCCGGCCAGAACCAGAGCAGTTTAAACCGCTTCGGCACGCCATCTGACCGCACCCTTACACACTGCTTTCTTCCCCAATGGAGACCCAAAGCAGCCGACATCGTTCTCCTCTCTTCCATTTTCTCCTTACAACAACCCTGTGGAGGAGGTTAGCCTGAGAGGGTGGGACTGGCCCAAGGTCACCCAGGAAGCTTCCAGGGCAGAGCAGGGATTTTAACCTGTGTCTCCCAGATCCTAGTCTGATGCTCTAACCACTACACCATACTGTCTCATGACCTGGTGAGGGGGAGCCCCGCAACCCTCCCAAACACACACAGAAATTACACAATGATATGTGATGCGTTGGTGCCGGGTTTCAAATAATCTATAAAACGTGTCCTCCCCCCCCCACGCTTTCTGGCTCCTCCCTCTATGGCCTTGCCACTCTGCTAGAGACAACCCGGCTGGTTTCAGGTGAGCTTATTTAGTTGGTGTTGAAAAGCAAGCCATTGAAAACGTGCATTGATTTTCATTGTGTAGCAAATCTGGATAGCCTTTGGCTTGGAATCCTTCTCTCTGGCCTTCCCTCCACACCCTCTCCCAGGCTGTGGTCGTGGATCAGCCTGCATTGCAGTCCAGGACCCTTTCCCAGCTTGGCAGATCTGTGCCGCTACACCTTGATTTCCATTGCGGCAGGAATGGCTCCCCTTGAGCGGGAAGTCCGTGGACGGGATTTATGCAAAACGCTGTTATTATAGAAACGCTGCCAGCCCCACAATTTAGTTGTTCTTTTGTTTGTTTGTGTTTGTGTAAGGATGGAGAGTTTTCCCCCCTCCCCCCAGCTCCTCCTGTTAATAGCTTTGCAATGCCATTGTTTAATGTAATTGTCCACAGGTATTTGTTGATATTTCAGCCACGCTTCTCAAAACATTCACTGCAGCCCGAGGCCAGCATTTTGGAACCTGGATGTGAAATCAGCCAGCACACACACACACCTCTCTAAATCAGGAGAGAGAAGGCAAAGCAGAAACAGCAAGGCAAACAGCTGCAAAAGAGTCCATGATAGGGCTGCTCATATAAATGGCTTTACCAGGGAGGGAGATGACTCGCAGAGCATTTGTCTCAGTAGAAAAGAGCAAGAGCACCTTAAAGACTAACAAAAGTTGGGGCAGGGGATCAGTTCTCCTGAGTCACTGCTCACTTCTTCAGACACAAATAGAGGGTGAAGAAGGTATCTGAAGAAGTGAACATAAGAACATAAGAGACTGTCTCAGTAGAAAAGAGCAAGAGCACCTTAAAGACTAACAAAAGTTGGGGCAGGGGATCAGTTCTCCTGAGTCACTGCTCACTTCTTCAGACACAAATAGAGGGTGAAGAAGGTATCTGAAGAAGTGAACATAAGAACATAAGAGACGCTAATGTTGGATCAGGCCAAAGGCCCATCCAGCCCAACACTCTGTATCACACAGTGGCCAGAAATACCAGTGAGAAGTGACTCACGCAAGCTCCTACCCTGCCACAAGTGTTGTTAGTCTTTCAGGTGCTCCTGGACTCTTGCTCTTTTCTACTGCTTGATCTGTCTCCAAGGAAGGCACCACATTTAGCTGCACAGAATGGAAATCCATCACCCTTGTGATGTAAGGACTGACTCACATTCCAGCTGTATCTGAAGAAGTGAGCCGTGACTCACAAAAACGCCTACCCTGCCACAAATTGCTGCTGCTACAGACTAACACAGGCCCCGGTCACACGGGCCGGATATCGCGGGGGGGAGGCGTGGCTGTTTGCCCCGGAGCGAACTACCGCACGGCTGCTGGATCAAACGTCCCGCCGACGTCCCGTGGTTCAGGAGGAGGTGCCGATCATACATCAATCCTGCGGCGCGGCAAAGAAGCGGCACGGCGGGGGTTGTGGGGGTTTTTTAACCGCCATGTGCGCATGCACCGTTGGGTGCTTGTGCGCATCCCGTGGAGACTTGGGGGGAAAAAAACTTTTCGCGATGGGACATGGGCAGGCGCCGGATGCCACGAGCTACCACCGGAAACGTGATCAGACGCCCGCCCTTGCCCCGCGGTTTCCTTAAACTAGTACCTTGGAGGTACTAGTTTTTTACGGCACATCTTCGGTGGGAAGCCTCGGGTTCGCCACGGGAGCTC
>NW_015165930.1:94472-109701 GCF_001447785.1 Gekko japonicus
CAAGAACAGCTCTTATCAGAACTACGGCTTGCCCAAGGTCACCCAGTCAGGTGCAAGTGGAGGAGTGGGGAATCAAACCCGGTTCTCCCAGATTAGAGTCCGCGCACTTAACCACTACACCAAACTGGCTCACCAATAACCAAGCGGAACCCCAGTCCTGCCCCCGATCTGTAAAGGTGGAAGGCTTCCAAATCCTAGATGAGCTGCGGGAGAAGCTACCAAAAAGCAACGTAGCCTCACTGTGTTCCTGGAAGGCATCAGTTAGAGAAAGAGGCCAAGCCAGATGGATCTTTGGCCTGCCCTGCAAGACTCCTGGGAATCAGAGGAACTTCAGGATCCACGAGTGGCTCTGGCCTGCAGGCAAGCCAGGGCAAGCAACAGCGTGGGCTACAGAGTAGCAGACAGACAGCTCTGACCCACAGAGCTCATGGGACCAGGAGCTGCTCTCATGTGGATCTCGCATGGCTCCTGCCCGTTTTGACGGGCCTTGTGCAGGAAAACTCCCTGGTGAACTGCGTCCCATGAGTGGGGGTTTTCTGGTTATGACGCAAACATGCCATGACCCCCATGACTCATTAGCATAATAGGCCACACCCAACAGCAGGAACTCATTCGCCTATTAGGCCACACCCCTGACAGCACAGCATATTAACATATTAGGCTACACCCCCATGTTACCAGAAGTGTGGTCATCCAGCCACACCCACCTTTTGCTTCTTATTCTGTTTACCTTGCTTGTTGTCAAAACCCAGGGCTTTTTTGTAGCAGGAACTCCTTTGCATGTTAGGCCACACACCCCTAATGTAGCCAATCCTAATGAGTTTCTGCTGTTGGGTGTGGCCTATTATGCTAATGAGTTCCTGCTGGGCGTGGCCAACTTGGGAGCCAGCCGGAACTCCGTTCCTGTGCGTTCCTGCCCAAAAATAGCCCTGCTGAGAACACAGAGAGCACTGCAATGAAAAAAAGTTATTCCTCAGGAGGAACAGGGCTTTTTACATAGTATTGAAACCTGTGGGGAATGTCTAAAGTACTACATATTCTGCCATTAGCACAAAAAAACAGTAACATAAGACAGAGACAGACCACACAGGCCAAGCTAAATGAGGCACAAACCCACTACGATGAACTGTACCTTTACTTTCCCTCGGTCGGTCACAGAGCCCCTGATTATAAATGCGGGCCACAGCACTGTGGATCATTAACCCTTTCCCCGTAGCGCTTTCCCTGTGGTAATCACCTTCCCCACTGCTCTCAGTCCCACTGGGGGAACAGACCTTTTCGGGTCTCTGCTTCTTTCAGTACTTTTCTATTGCCAGGCCCTTTTGTTGGAGTTGTGCTAAGGGCAAGGAGTGTGCTCACCCCTGGCCACTGGCGGGGGGATGCCCAGCAGGAACTCATTAGCATAATAAGCCACAACCAACAGCAGGAACTCATTAGCATATTGGGCCACACCCCTGACAGCACAGCTCATTAGCACATTAGGCCGCACCCCCATGTTACCAGAAGTGTGGTTATCCAGCCACACCCACCTTTTGCTTGTTATTCTGTTTACCTTGTTTGTTGTCAAAACCCAGGGCTTTTTGCATGTTAGGCCACACACCCCTTATGTAGCCAATCCGAATGAGTTCCTGCTGTTGGGGGTGGCCTATTATGCTAATGTGTTCCTGCTGGGTGTGGCCAATTTGGAAGCCAGCCAGAACTCCGTTCCTGTGCGTTCCTGCCCAAAAATAGCCCTGGGGTTGCCAGATCCAGGTTGGGAAACTCCTGGAGATTTGGGGGTGGAGCCTGGAGAGGACAGAGACCTCAGTGGGGTACAATGCCATAGAGTCCACCCTCCAAAGCAATGCTCCCTCTAAGCTGTGGAGTCTTGTGAGCAAAAATTCTACTTTGTGACCTACTGTCATTCAAGTTGCGAGCGAGCGATTTCGCTAGTGCATAAATTAGTTTGCTCTGGAGCCCTCCTACCCGAGCCGAGACAAAAATGTGTGAGCCGGAGGCTAAAAAACCCTGTGAGCTAGCTCACACTAACTCAGCTTAGAGGGAACACTGCTCCAAAGCATCCATTTCCTCTAGTGGAACTGGTCTCTATTGTCTGGAGATGAGCTGTAATTCCGGGAGATCCCCAAGCCCTAACTAGAGGCTGGCATCCCCATCACCCATGCACTCTAGTTTGTTTTAGGACTGGACTGGGGAAGGGTTCCCCTGAGGAACAGCCCACGCATCCATGTCAGAGGCCAGGTACAGGAGCTGGATGGTGGTCCCGACTGTTGTGTGGTCCCCGTTCCCAATCCCAACAGGCCTGGTATAGAGATGGCCACAGGGCTTTTTTTTGTAGAAAAAGCCCGGCAGGAACTCATTAGCATATTAGGCCACACCCCTGACAGCACAGCTCATTGGCATATTAGGCCGCACCCCCATGTTACCAAATGTGTGCTCATCCAGCCACACCCACCTTTTGCTTCTTATTCTGTTTACCTTGTTTGTTGTCCAAACCCAGGGCTTTTTTGTAGCAGGAACTCCTTTGCATGTTAGGCCACACACCCCTAATGTAGCCAATCCTAATGAATTCCTGCTCTTGGGTGTGGCCTATTATGCTAATACGTTCCTGCTTTCCTGCTGGGCGTGGCCAACTCGGGAGCCAGCCGGAACTCCGTCCCTGTGCGTTCCTGCCCAAAAATAGCCCTGGATGGCCACATGTCTCTGCTAGGTATGGCACCTGCACGGTGGCATTTTTACCTGCCACTGTATGTGATCTGTGCTTTCTTGGGTTTCCAGAGTGCCGCAATGACCACGACCACCGCTTCTCCCGTGCTCACCACAAGCAAGAATTAAATAGCCCATATAACTGGGACCGTTTCTCCTGCCTGTGTGGGTTTTTAGAGGGAAGACGAGAGCGATTCCCGGCTACTTCATCCCAGGCAGAAGGAAGCCTGAACCTGAAAACGAAGGGCATAATCAGAACTAACTTAATAACAAAATTGAACAACATAGGATCACGCTTCTTACAAAAGGAAGTAAACTGAAACTGTGGGAAAGTGTGGAGCGCCTTTCTGGAACTTCCTCTTCCTACAGCCCTCTGGAAGTTGACGTCAAAGGGAAGGCAGCGACTGTGTATTCCGGCACTGCATCCTGTGTTCTCATACCGCTGAGCCTGTTTTGAATAAGGCACGCTTGCTGGTTTGGGGCCAACTCCATTTTCTCACCCATCTTATTGCTCCAGTTAATTACCTCTCTGGGAGTCTCCTGCTTTTCCTCTCAAACCAGGCTTGCTGCTTCTAAAAGGAAAGTGATTGATTTGGCAACTTGAGGTGGTGGGGAAAGGCAGGGGTGTCAGACAGAGCCCTGCAGCCCTGGGACACCAAGGTTGATGTGGTACCCCCAACCCCCTCCATCTTCTGCGGGCCCCAGATCTGGCCCCCCAAGTTCAGAGCACAGAAGAGTGGCACTGGAATACCTGGGGCGGGGGGAGTCTTTGAGGGCTAGCTCACAGGGAGAGTCGCCAACTCCTGCTTGGGAAATGCCTGGAGATTTGGGAGGAAGTGCCTGGGGAGAGGGGTTTGGGGAGGGGAGGGATCTCAGCAGGGTATAATGGTATGATCTGGGCTGTGCACCGTCTCAGCAGCACTGTCTGGGCCTGGGCCTGCAAAATGTTGTACTCACTGGTTGGGAGTCATGGCTGCACAGAGTGTGTGGAGGGGTATCAAGACAGAGACCCACGCTTGTCCCCATCTGGTGATAGGCAGAGTGCATGCCTTGCAAAGTATGGTCAAAGAAAACATATTAAACTGGTAGGCAGTGCTGCAGAAAGGGCAGAGAAATTCTGCTGTACTCTGAAGAAACAGGGAGGGCTTCAGTTTTGTGTGGACCTGTTGTACAAATTAATATCCAGTCAAAAATAGAAGATTGAAGTCAAAATGAGGAGGAAGTTCTTGTATTTTATTGCAATGAAATACGGGAAACAGTTAGGCCAAAGGACCCACCAAAGCTGACTGCTTTCTGAGCCCAATCAGGAAATACATGAAGTTAAATACTTAAAATGACATCATCATATCATCATCATGGGAATAATATTCAAAAAGCATCATTGGTTACAGAAACTGAAACAACATTTACATTAAAAAAAAACCTTATTGGTCAAATGTAAGAAAGGTGTGCCTATGCAATAGCGTCACATATGTACTTGACATGACCTAAGTCATATCGGCCAAGGCTTGTTCTCACCCAAACAAAGGTGTTTTTCTCTGATACCAAGTAAAAGATCCTTTCTGACCCAGACACTATGCAGTTATAATCTAAACAATTAGAACCATGAACCTTATACCTTCTTTTGTACCAAAAGAATGTTATTGTCTGAGAACGCAAATAAGCCAACAAGATGGTTGGCATATAAAATTAAGAAGCAGGAAGAAAGAAAGGTGATAAAATCTCTCAAAAACAAAGACGGAGAAGAAATGTATGGAATAGAAGAAATAAAAAAGAGAATAGAAGAATTCTACAGGACACTTTATCAACAAGATAAGCAAAATACTGAGGCAGTATGGAAATATATTAAAGAGACAAATAAAAGGAGATTTAATGAAGATCAAATAAAGATATTAAATGATCCCATTTCTATCTGCGAAATTACAGAGGCAATTAAAAGACAGAAGACAAATAAATCGCCAGGACCGGATGGGATTCCGGCAGAGATATATCAGAGATATGAAGAACAGGTTATACTGGTACCGACCTGGCTTTTCAATGGACATTCCCTTAGCTTCCGGCCATAAGACTGGAGGGACAGGGAAGAGGGGCCTCTAAGCTGGAAGGCTGTCGGTCTCCCGCAGGAAACCTCTCTGTGCTTTCAGTGAGCCCCTCCTGCCTCAGCAGCGTCTGCCGCGCAAGGGAGTGAGATTCCCTCCTCCCACTTTATCCTGTGCTGCTGTTCAGGCCAGATTGTGTGAGCAGAGCACTTTGACAGGCATGTTTCATTCTGTTCTCCCACACGGTTGAAATGACAAAACGTCCTTAAACGGCTTTTTTTATGCAGTGTCTTAAAAATAATTCTGATTTCGTGATAGCCAGTGTGGTGTAGGGATTAAGAGCAGTGGACTCTAACCTGGAGAACCAAGGCTGATATCCCAGTCCTCCTCCACACGAGGCCTGCTGGGTGACCTTGGGCCAGTCACAGTGCTCTCAGCTCTTTCAGCTGCCCCCCAAGGGACCTGTTGTGGGGAGAGGAAGGGAAGGCGATTGTAAGCCACTTTGAGGCTCCTTAAGGGAGAGAAAGGCAGGGTATAATACCTACTCTTCTTGTTGTTGTTGTGTTAAGACATTTAAAAAGGAAAGATCACTTTTAACACTTTGTAACTCTGAAAATAAAAAAGGACTTTACCAATTACAGAGTATGTTTCAAATGCAGGGGATTTAAATAATGCTTCCTTCTGCATGGGTACAAACAGGGGCCAACTCAGCGATCTGTATATTTGAATGTCCTGATATGTGTTGGAAGTCAAGGACTGCACGCTATCTCTTTGCTTCAACGTTCAGAAGTGGCTAACCATGAACTTAGGTAGATAGAGCGGTCAGGACACACAGAGCATCCTTTCCTTCTGCTATCTGATACGATCCCTTTGAAGCAGAATGCTATTCTTAGGGAAGGACTTCCTTCACTTCCATTCTGACATCGTCTCTCGCACACTTGCCATCTCTCTCCATGTTGACATCATGGATACAGGACATGCTTCCTGCATCCCAATCCATCCTAGCTAGTTAGAATAGGTTACTATTCTAATAGATGTTGTTACCCGCCCTGAGGTCACCTGTCGGAAGGGCGGGCTACAAATATGAAGAAACAAAATAAATAAACTATCCTATCTCTACGCTTTTCTATATAGAATGGAGTTCTAGGAATAAATGAACTCTTATTAGTTTGAAAAGTGAAAGAGGCTCCGTGTAACTTTGTTCTTTGCCAGCACAAACACACACAGAGAGAGAGACTGGAGAAGCTTTGCTAACTTGATGCTAGAGATTCCTGGCAATACCAAACCAGAGAATCTAACAATTTTGTCATGACCATAGAGATGGAGACTGATTTCCTGTACTGCACAGGCGCAGAACAGGTCACAAGACAGAAAGATACTCGATTTATCTACCTAGGGTTGCCAAACTACAGCTGGGGCTCAAGATCTCCCGGAATTACAACAGATCTCCAGACTGTATAAATTGCTCATTTATTGTTTGTTTGTTTGTTTAAAACATTTATTCCACTTCTCCTGGAGAAAATGGCTGCTGTGGAAGGTTGACTGCATGGCACTATACCATACCAAGGTCCCTCCACTCCCTAAAATCCATTTTCCCAGAAGGGAGCGGTGGCGCAGGTAGTAAAAAGCCTGCAAGGTAATCTATCAACAGCCTTTGGCTGTTCGAGTCCCACCACGGCCGGGGTGAGCTTCTGGCCCTTGTCCTAGCTCCTGCCTACCCAGCGGTTCAAAAGCCTAGCAAGTAGATAAATGGGTACCTGCCTTAGGTGCAGGGGGGCACCCGCCTTCCGGTGCAGTGGCGGCAAAGAAGAACTGTGGTGCTGGCGGCAGGTGACGGCGGGGCGATCCGGCAAGAACATGGCGGCAAGTCGACATCAAGCAACAGGCGTTCTGGGTGGGGACTGGTCCAGAGACGCGGCAACGCAGTGATGCAGCATGGCCGGAGCCAATCGGACGGAGGTCGGTGCAGCAGTCGTCGCACAGCCGCGGACTGTGGAACTACCCCAGAAGGAGCCGCTGCGGAGCCATGCCGAGACAGAGCCCACCACGAGGAAGCCGCAGGAAGAACAAAGCCGGCGGAGTGCCTGGTAGGCACTCACCTTCCCTATACATTGTGTGGCCCTAGCTAGGAAGTTATAAAAATGCCCATGTAAACCGCTCAGAGCCTCCGGGATGGAGCGGTATAGAAATTGAATAAATTTTTAAAAAAATAAACCTCCAGGTATTTTGGAACCCAGAGTTGACACCCCTCTACCTACCACAACTCCTTTGCAGCCGGGAAATTGCCTGGCTTGGGAGGCAAACGCTGTGGGGAAAATGAACTGATCCGGGGCTTGACTCATCAATAGGTCGCGTTATTTGAACAAGCCATGTTTGCCTACCAAGCATGTTCACCGCTAAGTTCTCGGAACGCCTTGTTGAGACAATAGAACATCAGGGCACAACTGGCCGGTGCATTGTTATGTGATTACAAGAGACAGGCTCCCTCCTGTCTTTATTCCCAGCATTATCCTGAGACATAGAATTGGCACATCCAGCTTGCCTCGGCGCATCCTGACGTCGGCGCGGCTTGGAAGAGCACGCGGTGTGTTTGATGTCAGGATTACCGGCTGGGTGGATTGTAAATGCTAAAATGAAATAAGAAGATTAGGAAAGAAAAGTGCAGCTCGGCAGCGCGTCTCCCAGAGATTGCCTTCTGCTCTATCTGCAGCAGACAATTGGCCATGCAGGTGTTTAGGAAGGTGCCAATCACGGCCCAGTGGGCCACAGAGGCAGAGAGAATGGCTCGACGTGGCCAGCCTTGTGGAGAAACCGTTAAAGGGCAAGCTGGCCTCTCCCAGGCACCTCCGTTTGCCCTAAAAGCAAATCTTTCACTGTGTTCTTTCCCTTGGAAACCCATTCCAGTCTAAACCCAGTCCCACCTCCAAGGACACAAAGCCTTGCTGCCCCACCAGTCTCCGGTCTGAGCTGGACTGGAGATGTCCTGCCATTCCCCTGCTTCTGTTCGGCACCTCCACACTGGCGAACGAGGGCAGGGCAAGTCCACACCCTCTCAGTCCCATCAAGGGCAGCTCTGGAACTTTACTCTGGCCAGAAGGGGGAGATGCAAGGTTGAGCACCCTCTCGCCACCTGAAGCACAAATCACTCCAGGCAGCTTTATACTGAGTCAGACCATGGGGCCATCTACTCAGACTGGCAGCAGCTCTCCAGGGTCTCAGGCAGAGAAAGGTCTTTCATGTCACCTCCTGCCTGGTCCTTTTACTTGGAGATGCCGGGAACTGAACCTGGGACCTTCTGCACGCAAAGCAGATGTTCTACCGCTGAGCCACAGCCCCTCCCATAAATCCATTACAACACTAGAGCAGCTGTCGTGGATCTAGTCCGGAATAGGGTTGCCAATCTCCAGGTGGCATCTGGAACTCTCCCACTATTACTCTTGATCTCTAGATGACAGAGATCACTTCCTCTGAAGAATGTGGTTACTTTGGAGGGTGGACTTGATGGCCTTGTACCCTGCTGAGGCCCCTCCCCTCCCCAAACCCTGCCCTCCCTAGGCTCCACCCTCAAAATCTCTAGGTATTTCCAAACCCAGAGATGCCAACCCTAAATCCAGAATCCTGATTCACAAAGTGGCCAGCCAGAGGACCCCACAAGGCCCCCCCTGTTGTTGTGCCCACTGCTGATATTCAGAGATTTACTGCTGCTGAACATGGAGGTTCCATTTAGTCGTCATAGCTAACGGTCATTGATGGAACTATCCTTCATTGATTTCACTAGTCCCATAAGAACATGAATACTATGCTATGGCTCCCAGAGAGAGAGAGAGAGAGAGAGAGAGAGAGAGAGAGAGGGCCATGAGAAACCAGCACTAGCGGCCTTGTAGATCAAATGTCCAGAGGCACAGAGAAGGTTTTTGGAAGGGAAACTGGGTGAAATTGCCCCCCTTCTAGTTAAGGTTGCCAACTCAGGATTGCAAAATTCCTGGGGAGGGGAGGGTTTGAAGAGGGCAGAGAACTCCACGGGGTGTGATGCCACGGAGTCCCCCGCCCAAAGCTGCCATTTCCTCCCAGATAACTCCTCTCAGTCATCCGGAGATCAGTTGTCATTCCAGCAGCTCTCCAGGCCCCACCTGGAGTCTGGCAACCCTACGGTTGGTGGCAGAGAAAGCACAGCCTGCCCACCCTTATGGCCCTTGGCACTGTGTCCATGCCATGAGGCTACCCAGTTCCCAGCATTGGCGTTTCAAGGATCTTGGGGAGCTGCTGGGGAAGGGAAACATGGAGAAAGCCAACCCTCCCCGTGCTTGCCGGCCCATCAGAGTTGGTAGGCTCCTACTCTACCTACTTTAAGCATCGTGTCCAGTGTTCCCTCTAAGCTGAGTGAGTGTGAGCTAGCTCACAGTTTTTTAGCCCCTGGCTCACAAGTTTTTGTCTCAGCTCGGGAAGGATGGCTCCAGAGCAAACTGATTGATGCAGTAGCCCAATCGCTCACTCACAGCTTTAATGCCAGCAGCTCACAAAGTAGAATTTTTGCTCACAAGACTCCACAGCTTAGAGGGAACATTGAATTCGTGTCTTATTTCTATGTCCAGGCAGGGGTCATTTCCTGCAGGAGCGCACAGGAGCGGAGCTCCGGCAGTAAAGAGCCCAGGGGATGGGCACATGCAACAAGCCCCACCCCCTGCTCCCAGCAGCCCTCAGTCAGAGCAAGAAGCAGCCAGGTAAGCTGCAGAGTTCCTGCCGCCCCCCCGGTCCAAAACAGTCCAGTGGCACCTTTAAGACCAAGTTTGATTCAGGTAGAAGCTCTCCCTCCTCTGCGAGGACAGATCTGCACATTCCCCCCTCCCCCTCATAGCTAGCAATCCAAAACAGTCCAGTGGAGCCTGAGCGGTGGGTGTTGCCTTCTGACACACTTCCGGTGAGGTCAGGGGGTGTGGCATATGCAAATAAGTTATGCTAATGAGTTATGCTAATGAGCTCCTGCACCTCTTTTTCTACGAAATGACCCCTGTGTCCAGGCAATGCGCAACTGATTTGCTAAAGACCTCCAGCTATTTCACACACAGCCTGCATTTTCAGACGAAAGACCTGGACGGAGAGTGACTCAGGGCAGTCTGCTCCTGAACTCTTTGCTCCTAATCTGGTAGCCAAGATGGCAGGAAATCTGCTGTATTGATCAGGGGTCATTTCGTAGAAAAAGAGCTAGGGGGACTCATTAGCATAACTCATTAGTATATGCCACACCCCCTGACATCACCGGAAGTGTGTCCTCCCCACAGCCGGCGGCGACCTCCAGCGGGCACCAGCAGGGAGCTCCAGGCCCCGCCCTCCCGCACCTCACCCGGGGGGATGGCGTCCCCCCGCGTCCCCCCCCAAATGACCCCTGATATTGATACATTTCATGGGATGTTTCATGTTAATGAAGTCCTTTGTCAAACTGGGTTTTGTTAATATCTCGTCTACATTGTTTGTGATGTAAGTTTTATCACATTGGACCAGTTAAGGTACATTTCTGATGTTATATGTACTTGCCTGTATAAAATAAAGATTTTTTTTTAAAAAAATAAAAACCCTCTTTGCTCCTTCTGGGCTTTTCAATGGTTTGGCCTTGACTCGTTGCACCCCAACTGGTTCTGACCAGCAGGACTGAGGAATGAAGACTGGTGGGGCTGAAGAAGTTGGTGTGCGGCCCATAAAGTGAAGCAGCAGCACTAGACTGGGAGAAGCCGCCAGGATCCAGATGCTCAGCAAATCGGCGGAGTGCCCAAGCAGCGCCAAAAAATGCGACGCATCAGATGTTGTGTCAAAATGCCACTGAGCACGCTCTGTTGCACCAGCAGAAGCCCTTTCTCCTTCTCTTGCCCACAGTGTCAGGTAGCCCTGTCATAAGTCTGGAATGTGGAGGGGTGCCTTCCCGTTTTCTGTCTTAGCTCTCCCTGGCTCACCAACTGTTTGCTGTCTTATGCTTGACCTTGTAGATGCTCCAGCTGCAGTTTCTCTTGGCTGGGAAAGTTAACGGCTTTTGCTTTGCCTGCTTGCTTTGCCCATCCACGCGAGATGTATCCATAGGCTCATGCTTACCAGGGAAATGTTTGATTCTAGTATAAGTCAGAGGCCCTTGTATTTATGGCCAGTTCTGACACAAGCTGTACACGTGTCTCTAGTACTGGGTTTCCCAATAAACAGTTATCTTCTCATGTAGCCCTGTGTTGCGTAACCTGACTAAGGACCCTAACACACAGCTGGTGTCAGATTTGCCATTTCTACACTGCAGAAAATGTGGCCAAAATTAGGGGAAGGAACTCTCCGCCCCATTTTTCGACTGGCCAGGCGATATGATTGCCGTCAGTTGCCATGTGCACTCTGTGCATGCTCCAGAGAATTGTTTCCTGGCATCATGGCAGCTGAGTAACACCTACGTGACACAAGCAGGCATTTAGGCAAAATCTGATAAGCAGCTGTTTGGGCTGGTCGGTGCAACCAAAACAGCCACCCTCCATTAAGCGGTTTTTGACAGGTAAGCTGCTCTTGTCACCCCGAGTAACGGTAAATGCTCCCATGCCACAAAAATCTGACAGGCGGCATTTTCTGACAATACACCAGCCTCAGTCTCAATACTTTCTGGAGCAAATGCCCGGAGAGGCGGCTGCAGGCCAGCCCTCCAGTTGCTCTCCCAGCTAGCTGAGTTTTTCCTCTTCCTTCCTGCCGCCAGTTATATGGACACTTGCTAGCCAAGCTCTATGGCAGAGGTCCCCAACACCAGCTGCCTGCTGACACCTTTCCTGGGGCTGGCCAAGTGTTTTTAGTAAGTGGGTGGAGCCAGGTAGGGCTTTTGCCCAGTAAGGATTCTGATTGGCTACGAAAGACCTGATTGGCTGTGTAGATTTTTTTAAAATGTTGCTTTGGCAGCAGCTGCCACCACAGCACAAGGATCTTCACTGTGTGGCTGAAGTTAAGCCGTGGCAACCATTTTGTGGCTGGCTCCGCCTCCTGTGGCAGCCATTTTGTCACTGTGCCCACCATGCCATCTTAGAATTCCAAAGGTGCTTGCAGGCTCAAAAAGGCTGGGGGGGGGGCTGCTCTAGGGCTCCATTCTCGGTCTCCTCCTTGCCTTACCTGTACCACCCTCTCTTTGTCTCTGTTAAATAGTGGGTTCCATGGATTAACAAACCACAAGCCTAGGTGATCAGTTCTACTTTATTAGTGATTTCAGCAAGCACAAGACAAGACTTCAGAGCCTCCGCTCTTTTAAATAGCATGCAGTTGCCACACCTAAACACACCCCACTCCCAGTGATAGGCTATTTACATAACATTACTACTAGATTGGTTACTTTCAGGATCCTGGCAGGCTATTGTTCTTCTGTTCCAAGCTCAGCCAGTCTCTGGGGTGATTCAATCAGGGGTGATTCAGTACCAGTACATAACAATCTCTCAGCCTCAACATGCTTCTCTCCTTCCTGTTGTCCCTTTGCACCCTTCTTGACTTCATCCTTCCTCTCCCTTTTCCCATTCCCCCCCTCTTTTTTCCTTTCTCTCTCCATCTCATCCTCACCTCACACATTTCTGCCTGCCTCTCCCCCCCCCATCTTTACTGTTCTTTCCAATTCGTCCGTCCCCTTTCTCGTCTCCCAGTAGCGCTGTTAGTGATTCCATCCTGAGTTCCGCAGAATTAAAATTACTTATTCGTGATTAAAAACAGAATTAGTAGTTATTGCAAGTTAATAATTAGAGAGTGGTAAAGGTATGCTTTGGGGAAAGGGAGTATCTTTTGCCGAAGCTTTATAGAGACCGGGGAGGGGAATAGAAGTTCTAGTGCAGATGGCTGAAATAAGCCAATTTTAAACATTATCTTAATTGGTATATTCAGAAACTTTCACTCATATTTTACATATAATGTAAGCAAGATAAGCTCTTAAATTGGATCCATTTTTCTAAATGCATCATGATTCGGTATTTGGAATTACATGGAACTTTTCTGCAGAACCTGCTTTCTGCCGAGGAGAGTTCTGCAGAGGTCAAAACTGTGCCTGCTCTTGATCATAAAAAGGTTAATTCTGTAATCCACAGTGCTGCGTTATTATCTTTACCGCTCCCCCTTCCCCAGGACTTCTCTTCCAACAATCCTGAGTCTGAGATCCGGCATCATCCTTTGCCTAGATTTAACAGCCATTAGCTATTCATCCAGAGTTTCCCACCCAAAAAAAAAAAAAGTGAGAATGAAAGTCAGTTCCCTTTTGACACTATAACGAGAAAAATTGCAGCGGCTCTCACGTAGTTCACCAATCACCAAGATAGCGCAGTATCCCCTTCTCAGAAAGAGTCGTTAGCTGTTTTATCCAAGGAGTAAGGTACTATTTGTTTCGTGTGATGTTGTTTTGGGGACATAGTAAAAGAACATGAGCTAGGGAGTCTACTTGATCTGAGCAACGGGGGCATTTGCGTTCTTCTGTAGCAATTCTATTATATCTCCCTTGCACCTCAGCTGAGTCTAAGGTGTTACACCTTGCCAATAGAAGAACTCATCTAATTATGGATTTCTAACCAGCAGAAATAGTCTGGCAAGGAAAAATGACCACTAACAGGTATCTAGAAGAAGAGGAGGAGGAGGAGGAGGAGATTGGATTTATACCGTGCCCTTCACTACCCAAAGGTGTCTCAGAGCGGCTTACAAACTCCTCTCCCTTCCTCTCCCCACAACAGACACCCTGTGAGGTGGGTGGGGCTGAGAGAGCTTTTGACAGAAACTACTCTTTTCCAAGGACAGCTCTTATCAGAACTACGGCTTGCCCAAGGTCATCCAGCCAGGTGCAAGTGGAGGAGTGGGGAATCAAACTCGGTTCTCCCAGATTAGAGTAAGAGTGGAGAACATTGACAATTTGCATCCTTGAACACCAAAAGGCAGTCTTCATTTAAGCTCCTGGTGGGTGGATTTTGGGGATGTTCTGGGACATCCCTAATGTGATGTCACCCAGAAGTGATGTCATCATGCCAGGAATGTCACACAGAGGACGCTCTGGTTTAGGGGCAAAACTCTATGGTGAAACCGGATTAAAACCATAGTTTTGCCTTTAAACCAGAGCATCCCTGCGTGACGTCACTGGAGTTATGATATCACTTGCAGGTGACATCATCACATCAGGGAAGTCACACAGGGATGTAGCTGTTTGGGGGTGGGGTTCTGAACATTTTGGGGGTGGAGCCTGAGGAGGGTGGGGTTTATACCTCAGTGGGGTAGAAGGCCACAGAGTCCCCCTCCCAAAGCAGCCATTATCTCCACGGGAACTGATCTCTGTCACCTGGAGATCAGTTGTAATCCCAGGAGATCTCCAGCCACCGCCTGGAGATTGGTGACCCTACTGAAGCTCAAGACGCCCTTTGTCCAGACTGTCTTTATCTGTGGGGGGGGGAGAGACACTCCAGCCGTGGGCCTCGAGCTCCTCCTAGGGGCTGTTCCTGCCTGTGGAGCCTAAATGAGACATCCAATTTGCGGGGCCTCACCCACCCCGCCTCCTCGCAGGTACCTGCCTCAACCACCATTATCTCTTACATCTGTTCCCAATCAAAGTGTAATTTAAATCAATTCAGGGAGGACGTTTTCCTTCTCCTGCTACCAACTGCCATTGTTTTTGTGAGGTGCCGCAGCCGCTGGGAACGGCCGTTAAGTGACGGCGCACCCACACCAGCTCCACTTAAACACGTGTGGGTAAACCCACAAGCAGACCCAGCTCATTTCCCTGCTGTGGGAGAATGGAGTTGATTACATGTAAATGACAAAGCGCCTGAGAGTGTCTAGGAATAGGAACAGGAATCAGAGACGCCTGCTGAGTGTGGCAGGGAGGCAGAGGGACACAGTGGGGGGGGGGGTTTTTCCCCCACCCTGCACCCAGGCGAACTCAGTGGGGCAAATAGGGAGTCCATCTATCCTCCAGATGGGCTGGAAGAGTGCAGAGGAGTGCAGATAGTCTGCCTCTCTAGCTAAGGAAAGCTTGGCGCCACCTAAATGTACAGAAGTCCCAGTGCAGAGAGAGAAAGAAGCTGTTTTGGGGGAGGCCAGTAAATTTTCACCAGAGCCCGGCACTTAGGGCTTGTGTGCGCAACCTTGTTCTAAGCCACCAAATGACATGAGTAGCCTGAATGCAAGGGGTAAGTTTATACTCCAGACTTACATGGGCCAGACCTATGGAGCTGTCACACACACTAAATAACACACTTCCAATCCACTTTCAATGTACACTGCAGCTGGATTTTATATTTATTTATTTATATATTTATTTATAGTTTCGATTTCTATACCGCCCTTGACCCCGATGGGTCTCAGAGCGGTTTACAGAGGGTAAAGGTAAAGGTAAAGGTTCCCTTGCTCGAAAGCCAGTCGAATCCGACTCTAGGGTTGTGGTGCTCATCTCCGTTTCAAAGCCAAAGAGCCAGCGCTGTCCGAAGACGTTTCCGTGGTCATGTGGCCGGCATGACTAGACGCCAAGGTGC
>NW_015165930.1:109833-109975 GCF_001447785.1 Gekko japonicus
GCCTGCAGTTCAGCGTCTTAACCACTTGAGCCACCACAGCTCCTCTTACAGAGGGTACATATACCAATTATTCCGAATCTAGGGCCACAATTCATTTTTGGGAAGGGGCTGCCTACCGGCACCCAGCGCCGTACGTTCTGTT
>NW_015165930.1:111232-125015 GCF_001447785.1 Gekko japonicus
TGTATTGTCATAATGCAGTAACTAAGCTACAGCATTATAGCCTGACCTCAAAAGAAAAATCAGTTTTGTTGGTGTCAGGAACCACACCAAGGCACGACATTCAGAAAATGCAGAGGAAAGGAGCAAAGGAGGCATTTCCTTTTGTTCAAACAAAAGCCAGCCCTTCCCTTTCAGGCACATTTTAAAAAATCGTCCCAACACAGGGTTGTCAACTCCAGTTTATGAGATACCTGGAGACTGGTGTGAGGTGGGTGCCTAGGGAGGTTGGAGTTTGGGGAGGTCAAAGACCATCCGGAGCAACATGATGCAATAGAGCAGGGGTGTCAAACATGCAGCCCAGGGGCCAGATCAGGCCCCCAGAGGGCTTCCATCAGGCCCGCAGTGGAACTGGCCATCTCCTGCTTCCAGTTCTGCTGCTGCATCTGCATCATAGCTTGCTTCACCAGACTCTCTTCATCACTCAGCCATTTCGTGTTTTAACCTGGGTCCTAGACTCAGAACTCTGAGTGTGAGATTTCTGTGGCGAATGTCAATAGATTAAAAGTAGGTTTGCAGCTTACAGAGCTAATGTTCTAAGCATGTTTTTATTTTAAGTAAAAAAAAAATCTTTGTGTTTGTGTCCTTTATAAAGTTTATATCTCCGCTCCCTGGCATTACATTTTATGACACACATGGCCCAGCCCAACAAGGTCTCATTTATGTCAGATCCAGCCCTCATAACAAATGAGTTTGACACCCCTGCAATAGAGTCTATCTTCCCCAGTGGCTGTTTCCTCAAGGAGAACTGATTTCCATAGTCTGGAGATGCCAAACTAGAGGCTGGCAACCCCGCGACCCAACATCACCATGCCGGGAAAGAATTGCATTATTCAAGTTTTTTTAAATTGAGTTTTAGCAACAAAAGACTGTTCAGGCTTTATTGCGGAAAGGAGGACAATGTCTTGTGGAAATGAAAAGAAAGGCGCCCAACTCGAGTTGCTGCAATGGGGGAAAACCTCCATGTGGAATCCGCCTGGTATAAAACTGATGTAAGTTTGCAGGCTAGATATGCCCAGACACCATCCATGTCTTTTGCAATTCATTCATCCTCATATGCTATCACTCTATGCAATGTGCAAGGAAAACAAATAAAACTTCCAAAAGTTCTGTGAGGAGCTATTTCAGTCTTTCACACAGACACACAGCCCAACAGAAGTCTGGAGCTAAAAGGCCACATACGGTTGCTGTTCATTCATCGACAGTTGTGCACTTCAACTCACAACTCTGGGGCAAAAGAATTCAGGTTGGAAGAAATCATCCTGTGCCTTCGGCCATCAAGAAAACAATCTTATTGCCACCCACCAAAATAGCCCAGTGGTGTATGTCATCCAGGCAGGCACCAAAAACTGTGCCTTCCCATGTCAGGCAAGCAGAAGCCGCTGTGGACATCTAAAGGTCAGGGGTGCCAGTCTCCAGGGAGGACCTGGGGATCCCCCAGAATTACAACTCATTTCTAGACTACAGAGATCAGTTCCCCTGGAGAAAATGGAAGCTTAGGAGGGTGGACTGTATGGCACTGTAGTCCATTCAGGTCCCTGTCCTTCCCAGGCGCCATCCTCAGATCTCCAGGAATTTCCCAACTTGGGCCTGGCAACCCTACACCCATCCCCCACCAATCACCAAGGAGGCCCTGACACAGTGTTCCCTCTAAGCCGAGTTAGTGTGAGCTAGCTCACAGTCTTTTAGCCTCCAGCTCACACATTTTTGTCTTAGCTCAGGAAGGAGGGCTCCAGAGCAAACTGACCGATGCAGTAGCCAAATCATCTGCTCACAACTTTAATGCCAGTAGCTCACAAAGTAGAATTTTTGCTCACAGGACTCCACAGCTTAGAGGGAGCATTGCCCTGGCAACCCTTTAAGGGTACCGCTGTTGGCCGATGTGACATGTCTCTGATCGTCTCTTCTTCCACCAGGAAGAAGCACAGGGGGAGCTGCGGCAGTTCTGCTTTGCCTGGCCTGTTGCCCTCACTAAGCCCCCAAGCAAGCTGAAACCTGGGTTTTCCCCTCAGCATCTAGAAACCAAATCATGCTCATTTATTTCATACCGAAGAGACAATATTAGATGATATAACACTCTTTTTATAATCTCAGTGCATTACAGGATCTTTTGGTGTCCAGTAGATGCTCTTCCCTAGATTGTACACAAGGCAGATACCACTATTTCCCCCCCCCCATTACAATATCTTGCTTCTTCCTCCATACAACCCCCAACCCCACAGCAAAATAATGACAATCTGTGCTGGGGAAGAATGACAGTGTTTCCGTTCTAAAAGTTGTGACTACCAGGTAAACTTGAGCTCTTCTCAGAACTTAAGTACCTACCTGTCTCTTACATCTTTTCAGGTGGGTCGCCATTTTGGTCTGACACAACAGAACGGCGTTTGAGTCCACTGGCACCTTTAAGAAAGTTAATTCTGGGTATAAGCTTATACCCAGAATTAAATCTTATATCCAGAATTAAGCTTTGTTGGTCTTCAGGGTGCCCCTGGATTCAAACTTTGACTTTTTTTGGACTGTGAGAATAGACCCAAGCTAGCAGATGGGTCACCTCCGATGCTCCAAACTGCAGAGTCACATGAGCAAAAAATCTACATTGTGAGCTATTGACATTAAAGTTGTGAGTGAGCGATTTGGCTGCTGCAGAAATTAGTTTGCTCTGGAGTCATCCTTCCTGAGCGAAGACAAAAATGTGTGAGCCAGAGGCTAAAAAACTGTGAGCTAGCTCACACTAATTCAGCTTAGAGGGAACACTCCTCCTCCCATCACTTAGCCAGCCCACCCGTACAATGTCATGGGGATTTGGTTGCCCCACAGTCATTAGTGAGTAGCACTGCATGTAAATATCTTCTCAGCTTATTAAGGGGAGGGGGGATTGAAATTCAGGCATTCAGGCAAGGGAGCTTAGCAACAGTTGCTATGGAAGGCCTGCTCTCTGCCTGTGAGGCCTTGCTCAGCAAAGACGGCCAGGAGGCTGACAGAGGGACCCCACCAAGGGCACAGGCAGGAGCCCTTTGGCCATTTGATAGGGCTGCCATGTTGTTTTCGTCAGGGGAAGGGCATCCTTCACAGCTCCCGCGTCGCCAAGAGGCTTATGCCACAAACGGGACCATGCAGGGATATGTCTGAAACCATCCAAGGCCATTTTGTTTCCTGCACCTCATCAGAATATGGATTCCGCCGTGAGGGAGAGGGGCATCGTTGGCAGAACTAGGGCAAGACAGGGCTGGCGCACAGTGGCAAGAGCCTGCCTGCAGCAGTGAGGAGGGCTCCAGGGGTGAGACTCCCAAAGCAAGACGCCTTTCAGTCCCTGGAGACGGGTCTTCCGGTCTTTGGAGGTGGCCTCGGCCGTTTTCTCAGCATGTCGCAGGCCAGCTCCAGACGGGTTCTGCCAAGCTCTACTAGGGTTACCAAGTCCATCTTCCACCCCCAGCGGGGGACTTTGGGGGCGTTCTTGGAGGGGGAGGGGCATCCCCGATGTGATGTCGTCACGTTGGGAACGTCTGCCGCCCCCCCCCCCCCACCCGCCCGTGCGCCGGAGCTTCAGAAACAGCAGTTCCCTGCACTTAAATGCAGGAGCCAACGTTTCCCCCCCAAAAAAACGGGGGACCCCTGGCAAACCGGGGTTTTTGGCAACCCTACGTATCTGCCAGGCATGAGTGCAGACAAGAGGAGGAAAGATCTGGGCCTGGAACATCCCCACCCCCACCCCTGCACACTGCTTTTATTATTAAACTTCCAGCCTGACAAAGAGGTCTGGAGAACTTGAGAGCTTGAACAGTGCTTTAGTTGGGTAGAACCCCCGTAAAATGGGGGCCCCCTGGCAAACCGGGGGGGGGGGTTGGCAACCCTAAGCTCTACGCCAGCCATGCAACCTCGGCTGACCATCTTGACTGCTCCCTGGGTAGGGCTGCCAGGTCCCCCCTCAGGGGGCCAGTATCTTTGGAGTTCTAAAAATGTGTACATAAGAACATAAGACCATAAGAGAAGCCAATGTTGGATCAGGCCAAGGGCCCATCCAGTCCAGCACTCTGTCACACAGTGGCCAAAAATACCAGGTGCCATCAGGAGGTCCAGCAGTGGGGCCAGGACACTAGGAGCCCTCCCACTGTTGCCCCCCCCCCCAAGCACCAAGAATACAAAGCATCACTTGTCCCAGATTGAGAGTTCCTATCTATACCTTGTGGCCAATAGCCACTGATGGTCCTCTGCTCCATTTGCTTATCTAATTCCCTCTTGAAGCTGTCCATGCTTGTAGCCGCCACCACCTCCTGTGGCAGTGAATTCCATGTGTTAATCACTCTTTGGGTGAAGAAGTACTTCCTTTTGTCTATTCTAAATGAATTCTGGCTGAAAGACCTGCTTGGAGATGAGTTGATGCTGCCTACTAGGTCCTGTCGAATACTGTCCTTCTCCCAGCCTGCCTCCTCCACTCCCCACTCCAGTGGTGAGAAGTTCCAGCAGCAACAGGCCCTTGGTTGGCTGGCTCCCTTTGGAGGCAGACTGTCATTTTGTACTACACTGGCGGCATCAAAGAGGCCCTCCTGCTGAGGTCAGAATACCCAAAAGCCCCCAGTGGACACCCAGACACCTGCCTGTTCGTTGGTACATTTGTTTGTAAGCACGCGCGTCCACCCAGGATCAGTCCCTGGCTAAACGCAGGTAGGTTTCACACATTCGGCTATTGTTTTTGTTGTTCAGTCACACAGTCAAGTCCAACTCTTTGCAACCCCATGGACCACATCACACCAGGCCCTCCTGTCTTCCATCATGCTCTGGAGTTTGCTTAATTTCATGTTCGTTGCATCGATAACACTGTCTAACCATCTCATCCTTCGCCGTCCCCTTCTTCTTTGACCTTCGATCTTTCCCAGCATCAGGGTCTTCTCCAGTGAGTGCTCCCTTCTCATTTGGTGGCCATTAGTATTTGAGCTTCAGCTTCAGTATCTGGCCTTCCAGGGAATAGTTAGGGTTGATTTCTTTTCCGATTGACTGATTTTATCTCCTTGCAGTCCAGGGGACTCTCAAGAGTCTTCTCCAGCACCAAAATTCAAAAGAATCTATTCTTCCATGCTCGGCCTTCCGTATAGTCAAACTCTTGCAGCCATACAGTACTACTGGGAATACCATTGCTTTGACCATACCAACTTTTGTTGGCAGGGTGATGTCCCTACTTTTTATTATGCTGTCTAGGTTTGCCATCGCTTTCCTCCCAAGGAGCAGGCGTCTTTTAATTTCAAGGCTGCAGTCATGTACATGAGGGTAACATGAGACTTCCTGAAGACTCACACAAAGACCAATCCAGTGCAGTGTTCCCTCTAAGCTGAGTTAGTGTGAGCTAGCTCACAGTTTTTTAGCCTCCGGCTCACACATCTTTGTCTTAGCTGAGGAAGGAGGGCTCCAGAGCAAACTAATTTATGCAGCAGCCAAATGGCTCGCTCACAACTTTAATGCCAGGAGCTCACAAAGTAGAATTTTTGCTCACAAGACTCCACAGCTTAGAGGGAGCATTGACCCAGTGTAGGCTTAGGGATGCCAGCCTCCAGGTGGGGCCTGGGGATCTCCCGGAATTACAGCTCATCTCCATAACACAGAGATCAATTCCCCTGCAGAAAAGGGATGCTCCGGAGGGTGGACTCTGTGGCCTCGTACCCCACGGAGGTCCCCCCACCCGCCCCGGGGCTCCACCGCCAAATCTCCAGGAGTCCCCCAACCTGGATCTGGCAACCCCACGGCCCCTCCCCCATGTACAGTCGATGCCAAAGTAGGGCAGTCCCTGTCCCTGGCCAACAGCGCTCGTGCAGCTTCCGCCTGAAGGTCTCCCGTTCTCTACGGGCTAGGCTCTGCCTGCCCGGGCCAGCCAGTGCGGGGTGGGGCCGCCGGCTGCCTGCAGCCCCTATATGGGGGTGGTGGCAGAGCCCGACTGCGCCGCGCCGCGTAGCCCGGCAGCGCCACCCAGCCGCGATCGGCGGCAGCAGCGGGCGAGCGGCTCCCGTGATTGTCGTGGGGGGTGGGGCATTCGAGATAAGGCCGTCAGAAGATAGGGAGGCCGCCCCCCCCCCGGGCCAGGGTAGTGTGTGCAAAGTGTGAAATAATGAGGTTTGGAAAGGTCAGGGAACTTGGCGGCGGCGGCGTTGTTTCTGTAAATGTTATTTTCTAGCTCACTGCCCTGTAACTCTCTCTGACTGTTGTGCTTAAGTAAAACAAACAGTGCATTTTAATCGCGCGCGCGCACGCCGCCTCCGAGACACTTAACTCACCTTCCCATTTGGAAGCGGGAGCTGCGCCTCGGGGCCCCTCCCTCCCTCCCTGGGCTCCGTTGGAAGAGGCTGCCCAGATTGGGGGGGGGGCACCAACAGACAGCTGCCTTCCTTGAAGGAAGGGTTGCCAACTCTGAGTTGAGATACACCTGGAGGTGTTGGAGTGGAGCCTGGGGAGGGCGGGGTTTCGGGTTATAATGCCCTGGAGTCCACCTTCTAGAGGAGCTATTCTCTCCGGGGGAACTGATCGATGGCTGCGGTCACACGGGCAGGAAAATACGGGGGAAGCGTGGCTGTTTGCCCCGTGGCAAAATAATGTGTGGTTGCGCGAGCAGACATCCCGTGGAAGTCCCGTGGTAGGGGGGAGGTGCCGATCACACCACAATCCTGCGGCACGTGGCAAACGGGTGGTTGTTTTTTCTGTACACCGACGTGTGTGCATGCCCCGTTGGGTGCTTGTGCCCATCCCGAGGACACTTGAGGGGGAAAAAAACCTTTTTGCGAGGGGACATGGGCGGGCGCCGGATGCCATGGGATTCCACCAGAAACGCGATCATGAGCCCACCCTTGCCCCGCGGTTTCCGGAAACTAGTACCTCCAAGGTACTCGTTTTTTACCGTGCATCTTCGGAGTGAAGCCTCGGGTGAGCCACAGGAGCTCTACGCTTCCCAGATGTGGCGGTGAGATCGCACCTGGAAAATCCGCCTATCTTCCATCTCTCTAGCGTGCCTAATGCTCCGTGTGACCGCAGCCGATGTAACCCAGAGACCAGTTGTGATACCTGGAGATCTCCAGCTACTACCTGGAAACTGGGAACCCTACTTGAATGGCAGCAAGGCAGGGTTCAATCCTGCCCCCGGTATCTCCACACTGCCTGTGAAGTTGGCCCAGTGGAGGAGGTTGAGCTCGTACACCAGCCCGACCCGGGTGTTTGTCCTCATACTTTCCCTGCTTTAAGCAGGGCCCCTGTTGTGGGGACAGGCCCGTGACACCCAGGCCCCCTTGCTGGGCTCCAGGCTCCAAGGCTGGCAAAGCCCCTTCCTTGCTCCGGGCCATGGCAGGCTATCAGAGTGGGCAATTCCCAGGGCGGGCGGGCCAGTGTCTGATGCAGCTTCCTCTGCAGTTCACCTATTGCCCCTAAATCCTGGCTTGAAGCATTTGGTGAGGGCTGCACGGAAGGGGCAGTTTGCACCTACCCTGAGGGCTAACCTCAGCCACACCAACACAGGTCTCAAGACGGACGAGCAGGTGCAGGCTCCAGCTCCTGGCTCCCATGGCTAGTGTACCCCCCAGCACCTTTTCTCAGCAGGCTTCAGGCAAAGCCTCAGTCACTGGGGGAGGAACATCAGAATGTAAAGAGCCCTGCTGGACCAGACCAGTGAAGGTCCATCTAGTCCAGCTTCCTGTCTCACACAGTGGCCAACCAGCTCCTCTGGAGGGTCAACAACAGAAATTTGAAAGACATCAAGAACATCAGAAGAGCCCTGCTGGGTCAGACCAGTGGTCCATCTAATCCAGCATCCTGTCTCACACAGTGGTCAACCAGTTCCTCTGGAGGGCCAACAATAGGGCATAGAGGCTGAGGCCTTCATAAGAACATCAGAAGAGCCCTGCTGGATCAGACCAGTGGTCCATCTAGTCCAGCATCTTGTCTCACACAGTGGCCAACCAGTTCTTCTGGAGGGCCTTCATAAGAACATCAGAAGAGCCCTGCTGGGTCCAGTGGTCCATCTAATCCAGCATCCTGTCTCTCACAGTGGCCAACCAGTTCCTCTGGAGGGCCAACAATAGGGCATAGAGGCTGAGGCCTTCATAAGAACATCAGAAGAGCCCTGCTGGATCAGACCAGTGGTCCATGTAGTCCAGCTTCCTGTCTCACACAGTGGCCAACCAGTTTCTGTGAACGGCCAACAACGGGGCTTAGAGCCCGAGGCCTTCCCCTGTTAAAAACATAAGAATAAGCCCTGCTGGATGAGACCAGTGAGGGTCCATCTAGTCCAGCATCCTGTCTCACACACTGGCCAACCAGTTCCACTGGAGGGCCAACCACAGGACATAGAGTCAAGGCCTTCCCCTGATGTTGCCTCCTGGCTGTGGCATTCAGATGTTGACTGCCTTTGAATGTGGAGGTTCCCCTCAGCCACTGTGACTGGAAGCTTCTGATAGACCTCTCCTCCAGGAATCCATCTAATTCCCTTTTAAAGCGGTCTGTTCCTGTGGCCATCACCAGTGTTCCCTCTAAGCCGAGTTAGTGTGAGCCAGCTCACAGTTTTTTAGCCTCTGGCTCACACATTTTTGTCTTAGCTCAGGAAGGATGCCTCCAAAGCAAATTAATGTATGCAGCAGCCAAATCACTCGCTCACAACTTTCATGCCGGTAGCTCACAAAGTAGAATTTTTGCTCACAAGACTCCACAGCTTAGAGGGAACACTGGCCCATCACTACATCCTCGGGCAGCGAATTCCACATTTGCATCACTCTCTGGGGACAGAAGTGCTTCCTTTTGTCCATCCCGAGGGTCTCTCTCACCTGGCCCCTCTCTCCCACTGCTCCACAGTGAGGCAGAGATCCGGCCCATCGTCCCTGACCGCCCTTCTTCCTGCCTACGAAAGGATCACCTTGGCTACGATCTGAAGGCCTCCCGGGCCGCATCTTGGGTGGAAAGCTTGGCTGACGTCCAGGGGCCCAGGGGGTGTCACTAGCACTAGGCTGCGCCCATGGCCCTCTGGGAAGAAAGGGGGGGGAATGGATGCCCCAAATAGAAAAAAACACTAAAGGTCTGACCCTCCGGTGGAACACAGAAGTCCCTTAGAAACCTGAGAGCAAAGGAAAATGTAATAACCCCGAGACTAGCAATTAAGGTGGCTAACTCCAAGCTGGGTATAATGCCATAGAGTCCACTCTCTAAAGCAGCCATGTTCTCCAGAGAAAATGGTCTCTGTGGTCTGGAGATCAACTGCAGTTTGGGGAGAGCTCCAGGCTGGAGGTTGGCAACCTGACTAACAATATTGGAGGTGATTTTCGGTTGGATGAGGAGGAAGAAGAAGAAGAGGAGGAGGAGGAGGAGATTGGATGTCTTCACTCGGAGTCTCAGAGCAGCTTACAATCCCCTTCCTCTCCCCACAGCAGACACCCTTTGATGCATATGTCATTTCTTTTTTTTTATCACTGTGACTCCCGCCGGCCTTGCAGGTCCACCGCCGGGCCCCTCATGGGGCTTGGCAGTGGAGCTGCAAGGCCGCCGGCGGCCGGGACCGTTGGGGGCAAGGGGTGTGGCCTTATGACACACTTCCGGTGATGTCAGGGGGTGTGGCCTTATGACACACTTCCGGGGATGTCAGGGGGTGTGGCCTTATGACACACTTCCGGTGATGTCAGGGGGTGTGGCATATGCTAATGAGTTATGCTAATGAGTTCCTTTAGCTCTTTTTCTATGAAACGACCCCTGTACCTGTCCTACTGCAGACCAGCTCAGCTACCCTCTGAAACTGGTTCCAGGAGGTGGCTCTTGGCGTAGGAGTGGGGCGGCAGAGACAGCAACCACAGTGTGGGGTAGACAACAGCGAGAGCGGAAGCCTTGAGGTCAAACCAGAGCAGATGCTAGAAGGCTTTGTGATGAACATGCCTCAAGCTGCCTTGTGCTGAGTCAGGCCCTCGGTCCGTCAGGGTCAGTATTGTCTACTCTGACTGGCAGCAGCTTCCCCAGGTTATCTCAGGCGGAGGTCTTTCCCATCGCTTCCTGCCGCCTCGTCCTTTTCACTGGAGATCTCAGGGCTTGAACCTGGAACCTTCTGCGAGCAAAGCAAGAGGCTCTTCCACTGAGTCCCATCCCATCTCTGTTGCTCTGTTTGGCTGAGACCAGCAGCTGTGGGCGTGGCCATCATTTAGATTACGACCATCTCATGGGGGCGATGGGGTCATCTCTCCTCCCCCACACCAGTTCTCCGTCTTGAAGCCGTACCCCAGTATGGGAGAGGTAGTTACCCCCCCTTTCCTTCACTGAGGTTCCACTCTGAATTGGGCTTCCGAGAGCTGCTGTTTATGAAACGCGCACAAATACAGAGGAGATCCGCTTGCAGATCTTCCGGTGCCTCATCTGCTTAGTGCCATCGGAGGGCAGCACCTTATAACTCCTTGTAGCTGCCCTGTCCTGTTTTGTGTCCGTCCCATGCAGTGTTCCCTCTAAGCTGAGTGAGTGTGAGCTAGCTCACACTTTTTTAGCCTCCGGTTCACCCATTTTTCTCTTAGCTCAGGAAGGATGGCTCCAGAGCAAACTAATTCAGGCAGTAGCCAAATCGCTCGCTCACAACTTGAATGCCAGGAGCTCACAAAGTAGAATATTTGCTCACAAGCAGGGGTCATTTCGTAGAAAAAGAGGTGCAGGAGCTCATTAGCATAACTCATTCGCATAACTTATTTGCATATGCCACACCCCCTGACATCACCGGGTGTGTGTCAGAAGGCAACACCCACCGCTCAGGCTCCACTGGACTGTTTTGGATTGCTAGCTATTGGGGGGGGGGGGGGGACTGGGGATCTGCCCGCGCAACCTCGCAGAGGAGGGAGAGCTTGTACCTGAATAAAACTTGGTATTAAAAGTGCCACTGGACTGTTTTGGGCCGGGGGGGAGTGGGGCTCTGCAACGTACCTGGCTGCTTCTTGCTCTGACTGAGGGCTGCTGGGAGCAGGGGGTGGGGCTTGTTGCCTGCGCCCGCCCCCTGGGCTCTTTGCTGCCGGAGCTCCGCTCCTGTGCACTCCTGCAGGAAATGACCCCTGCTCACAAGACTCCACAGCTTAGAGGGAGCATTGGTCCCATGTTGTCCTCTTCTTCTTGCTCTCTCTATCCCACCCCCCTGTCGTGCCCGCTGCTTCCTGCTCCCTTGGTGTGTGTGTGTGTTTGGTTGTGTGCGTCACAGCCATCTGATTCTTAACCTCAGAAGCGAAGCAGGGTCAGCCCTGCTGTGTACTTGGATGGGAGACCACCAAGGAAGTCCAGGGTTCCTCTGCAGAGGCAGGCCATGGCACACCACCTCTGTTCATCTCTTGCCTTGATAACGCGACGGGGTCACCAAAAGTTGCCTGTGGCTTGATGGCACTTCCCACCTCCTCCAAGGACTTGAAGGAGGGATCTGTTTTGCAGACTGAGTTTTGGGGGTGGGGTCCAGATCTGGACAGGTTGAAGACCACTGGCATATAAACACACATTTTGGTGTACTGGTTATTTAGGTGTACTGGTTAGGAGCGCAGGCTGTAGTCTGGGAGAACCAGGTTTGATTCCCCACTCTCCACGTGCAGCTGCTGGTGTGACCTTGGGTCAGCTACAAGTTCTCTCAAAGCTGTTCTCTCAGGAACAGTTCTCAAAGAGCTCTTTCAGCCCCACCAACCTCATAGGGTTCCTGTTGTGGGGAGGGGAAGGGAAAGGGGATTGCAAGGAGCTCTGAGACGCCTCCAGGTAGTGAAGGGTGGGGTATAAATCCAATCTCTTCTTCTTCTCTTCTTCACATATGTCTCTTAGACGTAGACAGTCTGCTGCAGCACAGAAGTCTGAAGACAGAGGCAGCCCACCTGGAATGGGAAGTGTCCAGCAGTGTGTTTTGTAACAGCAGCTATGAAGCTGTGCCAGTTAAGGCCTTCGGGTGACTCTCCCTTGCAAATGTCCTGCCCGCCTTCACCCTGAGATGGACACGACTAGGGGTCATTTCCTGCAGGAGCGCATGGGAGCGGAGCTCCGGCAGTAAAGAGCCCAGGGGGCGAGCACATGCAACAAGCCACACCCCTTGCTCCCAGCAGCCACCAGTCAGGGCAAGAAGCAGCCAGGTAGCAAGAAGCAGCCAGGTAAGTTGCAGCGCTCCCCCCGGCCCCCCCCATTCCAAAACAGTCCAGTGGCACCTTTAAGACCAGGTTTTATTCAGGTACAAGCTCTCCCTCCTCTGTGAGGACAGATCTGCACATCCCCCCCCCCAAATAACTAGCAATCCAAAACAGTCCAGTGGAGCCTAAGTGGTGGGTGTTGCCTTCTGACACACTTCCGGTGATGTCAGGGGGTGTGGTATATGCAAATGAGTTATGCTAATGAGTTGTGCTAATGAGCTCCTGCACCTCTTTTTCTACAAAATGACCCCTGGACACAACAAAGGTGCTGACCAGACCCCCTGCCTGACAGAGGAGCAGCCAAGAGCTGGCCGAGGAAGAGCCCCCAACTCTTTGAAAGGCTTTGCAAAACGCCCTGGCTGTGGCTGTGACAAGGGGCTCCTCTGTGGACACGCAGACTCCACCGCTTGCTGTCCTATTGAAGGCACACCGAGCTCCACAAATACACAAACTGCCCTTCTGCACTTGTACACACCTTCTGCACTTGTACGCAGTCTTACACACACACACACACACACACCCCTCCGATGGGCTCTCCATCAGTGGAGTGGGCATGACTCGTACAGGCATCCCTCTTCCATTTGGCTTTGTGGTAAATACATTTAGTGAGATTTACAAGGGGCTGCAGGGAGCTTCAATTCTATTTTTAGGGGCGGTTAAAGGATTCATCAGGCTGAACTGTCAGATCACAGTGAGAAGCCCTGGGCTCCCAGCCTCTCTGCTCTGCAAAGGACACGGGGAGGGGGCTGTGGGGTTAGGAGGCCCCCCATTCTGGCCTTCCGGTTCCTGGCTGCCGCAACAGCTAGAAACTCTCTTGCAGTCATAAGAACATAAGAACATAAGAGACGCCAATGTTGGATCAGGCCAAAGGCCCATCCAGTCCAACACTCTGTGTCACACAGTGGCCAGAAATACCAGGGGCCATCAGGAGGTCCACCAGTGGGGCCAGGACATTAGAAGCCCTCCCACTGTTGACCCCCCCCCAAGCACCAAGAATACAGAGCATCACTTGCCCCAGACTGAGAGTTCCTATCTATACCTTGTGGCTAATAGCCACTGATGGACCTCTGCTCCATATGCTTATCTAATTACAAGCTCCTTGCAGCCCCTTGTAAATCTCCCTGCTATTCTGGCTAACTTCCACACACACACCCACAGTTTTGCTGGCAGAGGCAGCTAGGAGACATTGCCGTTCCTGGGCCAAGACTTACACCTGGAAAGCCATTTCTCTCATACCTAGGGTTGCCAACATCCAGGTGACCTCTGGAGATCTTCTGCTGTTAACGGTTGAACTCCAGACAACCAAGATCAATTCTCCTGGGGAAAAGGTTTGCTTTGGAGGGTAGATTCTATGACATTATACCCAGCTGAGGTCCCTCCGTCCCCTAGGGTTGCCAGGTCTGGGTTGGAAAATACCTGGAGATCCAGTGTTCCCTCTAAGCTGAGTTAGTGTGAGCTAGCTCACAGTTTTTTAGCCTCCGGCTCACACATTTTTGTCTTAGCTCAGGAAGGAGGGATCCAGAGCAAACTACTTTATGCAGTAGCCAAATCGCTCCCTCACAACTTTAATGCCAGTAGCTCACAAAGTAGAATTTTTGCTCACAAGACTCCACAGC